>NC_057727.1:47457279-47482287 GCF_004010195.1 Chiloscyllium plagiosum
TTTCTCAGTTCCAACCCTTGGACTCAGCACTGCCTTCTTGACCTGCAATCTTCTTCCCGACCTCTCCGCCCCCAACCCCTCTCCGGCCTATCACCCTCACCTTAACCTCCTTCTACCTATCGCATTCCCAACACCCCTCCCCCAAGTACCTCCTCCCTAACTTTTATCTTAGCCTGTTTGGCACACCTTCCTCACACCTGAAGAAGGGCTTATGTCCGAAACATCGATTCTCCTGCTCCTTGGATGCTGCCTGACCTGCTGCGCTTTTCCAGCAAGGCATTTTTCAGCTCTGATCTCCAGCATCTGTAGTCCTCACTTTCTCCTAGCATCCAAATTTTGTTCATTTATTTGACTTACATTAGAACTCAAATCAAATTATCTAATTAAGGTGAGTATTAATGCTAGAAATTTACCAGTTAATTAATGTGCCAATGCAAATCCCAAAACATTTCAGACATCATGACTCTGCTTCTCTTATAAAAACTGATAATAATTCTGTCCAGATGCTGAAAGATTGTACAGATCAACAGGACCTGATCCATTAGAACATCTACTTCACACACCTGAGACAGTTCCCTCTAATCGTGTCTTCTCAGATTAAAGCCGCAAGCTCCATCTTATAATGGCTACAACACACAAACTGATACAAACAGTGAACACGCTCCCATTGGTTGGCAGAAGCGCTACATGCTTAAAAGCTTGCCTGCAGTCTCCTGAAGACTCCAGTTCTCAGGTTTCCAAAGCCATAGAAACAAGTTGGGCTTAGAACATTTCCTTCCAATTCCACGTAGGGAGTTTGCTCAATTTCCCAATCAAATTCTTGCTGATCTTCATCTTCTTCAGTGTCAACAGATTGTCCTGCAACAAAATTGCAAGGGTATTTCATCTACTCTGTTCTAAAAGGCTGTACAGAGTTGGAAAACAATATTAGAAGCTCAGCTCAACAGCTACAATTTTCATGAACATTTTGAACGAAGAGCGTATTTCAACTTGTACGATAGGTTAGCAAGTGCTCTGAACACAGAGAACATAGAACATAGAATAATACAGCACAGAACAGGCCCTTCGGCCCACGATGTTGTGCCGAACATTTGTCCTAGCTTAAGCACCCATCCATGTACCTATCCAATTGCCGCTTAAAGGTCACCAAAGATTCTGACTCTACCACTCCCACAGGCAGCGCATTCCATGCCCCCAACACTCTCTGGGTAAAGAACCCACCCCTGACGTTTCCCCTATACCTTCCATCCTTCACCTTAAATTTATGTCCCCTTGTTGCACCCGGGGAAAAAGTTTCTGACTGTCTACTCTATCTATTCCTCTGATCATCTTATAAACCTCTATCAAGTCACCCCTCATCCTTTGCCGTTCCAACGAGAAAAGGCCTAGCACTCTCAACCTATCCTCGTACGACATATTCTCCATTCCAGACAACATCCTGGTAAATCTTCTCTGCACCCTCTCCAAAGCTTCCACATCTTTCCTAAAGTGAGGCGACCAGAACTGCACACAGTACTCCAAATGTGGCCTAAGCAAAGTATATAGTCTCAGCAAGATTGTAAATGGACAATGCAATTATAAATTCAAGCATTCACTCTAGATCCATCTTGAGAATTATTATCGCATTTTGAGCAACAAACAAAATAAACTGATCTTGGAGAGGATTCAGCACAGATTCATCAGGTACCTTAGTTTAAAGTGGCACTTAGGGAGGACAGGTTGTACAAAGTTGGCTTGGATTACCTTAAGTTTAGAAGTCCACAGGGTGATTGCAACAGAGTAGTTAAAATGCTGAAAGCATTTGAGGGGGGATAGAAAGAAATCATTTTCTCGGTGAGCTGAATGCAGAACAAGACCAGTAGCCAAGATTTTCTGATCAGGGTCAGAAACCTTATTTAAGCACCTGATTTCACAACAACAAAAAAAACCACTTATCTTTGGTTAATTTCTCAGGCAGCAGCCTCCAATCATGAACTAGTGGAGACCTGTCCAGGAATGGTCAAACTTATTTCCAAACAGGGGAACATGGTTAAGTGTGGCATACTCCTCAGTCTGAATGCTCTGCAGCCACTTTAACAGCTGCTGAGAAAAAGTAAGTGTTTCAGCCAAATGTGGAATTAGGGTGCCAGGTGGGAGAGAGGTTACGGTGGTTACAGAAGGGCAAAGAGTTGGGTCAGTGGTGAGGTAGAGTTCAGTTTAACAATTAAATGGTAATACTTACCAATGAGTTTGAAAAGGGCTCTAAGCCTCTAACATTTTCTGAGTAACTATTTAATATTAAGGTGAGTTAGAACCCTCAGAAATAAGACTCAAACTCAGGATTACAGGACTTTTACTGAAGGTTCCAGACATCGGATAATTGCTTCAAGGAAACTTCAAATTCCCAGCCTTACTGCATGGGACTTCCATGTGATCCTGACACATTCCAATCCAGGCTACAGAAACAACTCACTTATCATCAGCATTTCTGGGCAATAATCTGACAAGGGGAGCCCGGGTGTGGGGGAGTTAAATCAGGAAGCATCTTTTTTTAAACAAAAGGTCTGTTGTCCCAGTGCCCGTAGCCTTTTGTTATTTAAATAGAAAATAAAATGTGTTTCCTGATTTAATCCCTGATATCTCAGTCACCAATTTTTAAATACAAATCAGTCATCTCAAATCCAATAAAGGACATTAGCTCCTTAAAGGAACAAACACAAACTATGACTCTACTTAGATGCACCACCCCAGTAGATCCCAGAGGACAAAGGCCCAACTAACTTAGCTACAGATGTCACACATTAAATAACACACAAGTCAAGAGAATCAATCAATATTTTGACCTATTGACAACCTTCCAATCTCATCCCTTGGCAATAAAAAACTTTGAGGCTGGTGAAAGGACATTTCAATAATTACCCAGCACTCTCAAACAACCAGCAATATTTGTGCCCTTGGTCACCGAGTTAATCAAACAGCTTTTCGAATGGTGTACTTGAAACAGCAAATGGGGATGGAGACAGGGAAGTGGAGGTCCACTTCTAACAGCAAACACACCTATCTCTTCCAGCAATGGCTTTGCAGATCTTGAACCTTTCGGTGCCAGAAGCACAGTCAGCATATCCAACCCCTCAAAGTATTCTTCAGGCGTCTCTTTCGGAACCTTTATTGTAAAACTTCCTGCAAACAGAAACACACAGAACCTAACATAAGGGGCACAAGTTTTTTGGCATCAAGTAATACATCAAAATTCACCTCTATTATAGTAACCAAAGCATTCGGTTTCCCATCATTGCCTCTGTGTCTTTTACATTGAGTCATTTCTTCTTTCGATCAGGATTTCGAGTGTCCAGCGCTCAAAAACACAATGCAAGCTATCTGCCAGTTTCTAATTACAAAAGCACCGAAAATATTGCCAATGTCTGAAGTAACAAAATGACTTATCGCGTTTCAATATTAATTGAGAAGTGCAAGCAAAGAGAATAAAAAGACGGGTTGTTCAAGGAGAGGGTGTCTCTGGTAAAAAGTTTAGTACACCCGGGAACCTCTCAGAATTGCAAGAAGCACTAACAATCTCGAAATTCAAATCATCTTCAGTTCCAAGGATGAGTATGTCCATGGTGTAATTTCATGATTGTCTTGTAAAACATTAAACATATAAAACACAAGGATCAGGAACTTTCTTTACCAATTTAATGGTGTTTCTAAATTTAGGTTAATATTCGACCATCTTCGCACTTTCCTGTATCTAATTAGATTTGATCTTTGATTCTAAAATCAAAATTTAAAAGAAGAATACAATCATATCTGTTGTGGTCATTACTAAAACAGCAACTCCATTTAAACAATTAAAAAGTTGCTAACTCCTTAAAATACCACTAAATAGTAATATACCATAATACTTTCTTCAAGTCGAGGCAAATCATTAAATTATCCAGTAGAAGTAAGATGTAACTCATATCTGCACCTGTACTTTGATCTAACACATGTTGATACTGCTGATATGGAGTTAAACTCAGCTTTCAATGAGTAAGATGGATTGACAGCAAGAATAAGGAACAGACAGACAATTCAAAACAGGACATCAAGATCACAAAGGACAGAGAAAATGAATGATCATTTAACATACCAAAGATCATACAAAAACATTCATTTATGTCTTAAACATAACAAAATGCTTCAAGATTTCATTAGGAGCATTGAGAGTGTAATATTCAACAACAAGCCACTACTAAATAATCAAAACTTTGACTAAAACGAAGTAGGCCCAAAAGGAGAATCTTCAAGGAAGCCACAGATGTAGAGAGAAGCACAGAACATAGAACATAGAACATAGAACAATACAGCACAGAACAGGCCCTTCGGCCCACGATGTTGTGCCGAACTTCTAACCTAGATTAAGTACCCAGATGTTTAAGAATTCAAAACCTTACAGCCAAAGTGGCTGAAGACATGGCCATCAATCACCATGATTGAAAACAGGGATGCACAAGGTGACAGAATTGGAAACACATGGAGATTGAAGATTTGAGTGGCCAGAAGAGGTTACAGACAGCACAAGAGGAAAGGATATGGGAGATATTTGATACTTATGATGACGACCTGAAAATGGAAACGTTGCCAGTTCAGTCGACAGTGTCCATCCGAAGTACAGAGGTGACAGGATACAGTGTTACCTGAGCACGAGTTTATGGAAAGCAGAGAACAATCAAGGAGAGCAGTGTAACAGTCATGTCTGAAAGGAACAAAAACCTAGACGAGGGCCTCAGTTGCAATGAGCTGAGGCAGGGTCCAAGTCACACAATGTCACAGAGAAAAAGGTAGGCTATTTTGGTGATGGAGTGGATGTGTGAGCAGAAGCTCACCGAGAGGTCAAACACAACACCAAGACAGCGACGAGCCTGACTCAATTCTGTATATTCAGCAGAATCATTCCAAACACATTGCTGTTACAGCAACATGGCTGACCATCATGTCAAATATAGCCAGTGAATGTACACGTCAGTCGACGGATGTATTTCTGGAAAAAGGATATAGTCAGTTTCAAATACAAGACTTTATCTCGTACCTGGTAAATATTCCAGGTTGGACAACAAAACCTGCGAATTCTCATGAAGATCATCACACATTACTTTCATTAGGGTGGAAAGACATTGCATAAAAAGGTGCTTGACTAAAGGTGCTCAGAAAGAAGTGGATCGAAAGAATGCATCAGGCAAGGTGAATAACACTTAGTTGAAAAAGTGGACAGAGGTTGCTTTCTTAGGCCAATTCTGCAACGTCCTTGAGGTTAGTGCATCAGTGATAATTAGCGCCAAATTAGATGGTGCTGTGGAATTGCAACAGCAGCAGAGTTCAGAGTACATTTCATAACACGAGAGACAGGCAGAGGGAGACAGACGCAAAGAAACAGAGACAGAGAGACCGGTATGTGTGTATTGAGGACAGAGACAGAAACCCCAACTCAAATTCATTGTGGAGCAAAGATAATGCATGGTTTTGTCAATCTCATTCGAGGTCCAAAGGCCAACGTTCAGAAGAGGAGATAAAATTGTGGAAGTCAGCACACCTTTGGAGGTGGATGGTTAGATACAGTACTTCAATCGAGTGATTCTTAGTATCTTTACCCAAGTCATTATCAATGAGCTGTGTATTCCTAACATTAGACAGCAGCACGTCACTATTTGCTCATGCACTTTTGACACCAGCTACAGGAAAGTAATCAAGGCTCAGAGACAGTGTGTGCCAGGAAAACTGGCCAACTAACTGTACACAGGGCAGAGTCATTTCTGTCTGAACTGTTGAAGAGAGAACATGATCATGATCAGTACGAAGCAATTAATCTACTGACGACATGAAGGATTTCCGATCCATGGGTGGACATCCACGGTAGGGTCAGCAGCCAACATTTTAGGGATTTGAGCCCTGATGCAGAAACGGCCAGGTGCAGCTCAAACCCAGTGCTAACAGCTACATAGCCCCTTTAAGTTGCGAGGATTTAAAAAAATATATAAACACAGCTTAACTGGCTCAGTTTGTATGAATCTTTTCTGAAATAAACCTAAAAGAAGGTTGGAGCTTTATATGATGTCAAAAAATGGGATATAAAAGGAGGAAATCAAGTGTTTGCCCAGAATAACCCAGAATATCACAAGAAAGTAATATGCAGGATAAATCTGAAAAACTCTCAGATACAACAGTCGATACAATAACTATGTAAAAATATCACTGTTGACATGCCCTCTATCAGTTACATCATGGACACATCCAGTGAGAAAGATAATGCTAAGGCACATAAACACATGCTCTGGGCTGATTATTACAAATACTTTAAAACTAACAGCATTAGTACAACTGTTTATCATCCTATAGTCATATTTTGCAGCTTTACAGCCAGTCAAATACAGTTTTCCAAAAGATTAAAGCTAACACAAAGTGATATATGTAACACTGCTACCTGCATCAGCATTGTACAAAGCTGTCTCTCTGCCATCCTCCACTATCTTTCCTGGAAGAGTCAATCTGTTTTCACAAAGAAAGAGTAGATGCTCAAGGTTATAAAAGCCATACAATTGTGTACAACTCATAAATGCCTTTAACCGTAAAAAAAAACACATTAGAGTGATAAATGAGTTTGCAAATTAGAGCACATCGAAATTTAGCACGAGAATTAAAGCTATGTACTCCAAATCCATTTGCCGTCATACTTGCCTTAAGAAGTACGGCTTCGCATAAAATTTGAAGTCCACTCCATCGATGTGCAGATCAACTTCATTAACCTTCGCATATGGGACTTGGATTATGATAGTAAGGAAATTAGGATCTTGACTCAATTCAAAGGCAGGTGTGATCATAATTAATCCAGATAAAAGCAGAAAACTGCACAAATCCTGCAAGAAAACACATCAGAAATTAAAGTGAAATACTACAGATTTGAGACAACAATGCAGCGGAGAAACTCAGCAGGCTCCAAAGGGAACACAGTTCCAAAGAGGTCATACCGTCTCAAAACCTTAATTGTTTCTCTCTCCAGATACTGCCAGACATGCTGCGTTTCTCCAGCACATTCGGTTCTAACATTGGAAATTAAGTTGAGAGAAGTTTTCACTCGTGTTCTTGATTGGAATATTGCTGAATCTTGCAGTAAATAAAGACAGGATTCACAACAGTAATTATAAAGTAGAGATGTTAAACAGAAACAGGAAATTTCCAAAGTGAAGATGGATCCAAGCTGAAAAGCCAGAGCAAACAGAGGTTTCGGATTTCCAGCATTCACAGTTCTTTTGGAAACAGAGGTTTTCTCACTTCAAATCAACACATGCAATGCCTTCAGGGGATTTCACCTCTATTCTATCCAAAGTTCGAGAGGTTGAGCAAATAGCGCTGGGCATGCAACCATGCAGAATTTGCCAGTAGTACTGTGCAATATGCCTAATAAGATAGTATCAAGTCACAGCTATGTTGCTTCTGGATTCTCTGTTGCCAGCACACAGCCCACTATGGTGTGCTGTGATCAATCTGTGCAAAGTTAAACTTACCTCATTCAGGGCAACACTGAAGGTAATGCAGAGTGATCCTTCGAGGAGTTTGAACCAGGGGGACATTTAACAAGGTTACACACATTTACACACAGGTGGAGAGTAGAATCAGACATGGCTGTGATGCATCCTCCTCCCCAACACTTACCGTCCAGGGTTTCACACAGGAACCAGATTGTCCCTTTCAGAGGAATCACTTTGCAACATCATCATTCCAAAATGTTCCTTTACTGACTGAATAAATACAGCTAACTCTCTCGCTATAAAGCTATTCTAAGGTTATCTGACAAAATGAATGCAAACCACGTGGAATCTAAAAGTATAATTTGTAGTAATTGAAGAAATAAAATAAAGGCATCAATTCTCAGAGCAAAATCAAAGCAAAGACCAAAGCAGGTCTCTGCAATTAAACAGACAAGCCCAACTCAAGATAGTGATATGGGCAATCTCAGTAACAGTTCATTGCTGTGTTGATGGTCAGTTGCACTGGTGCAGGTGCAGTTAGTCATTTTTAATGCTAAGCCATGATCCCATCTGCACTCGGGAGGTAGACAGAAAAAGACCCCATGACATTATAGGAATAAGAACAACAAATTAACTGTGGTGTCACGGGACATGTTTATCCCTCAATAAATCACTAAGACAGATTATCTGGTCAATTAATCTCCCTGGTGGTTATGGGTCAATGGTATCTACAAGTGGTTACCATCTTTTTCCATAATACACAATGGCTTTACTCGAGATTCTTCACTGGCTGAAATGAGCTTTTTGCTGTTTGGGTCTTGGAAGGTTCTTGATAAATTCAGCTTCGATTGTTAATTATAGGATGATACATTTCAGCAGAAGGCCTTGGAGGTACAGAGCAACCCGAGGGTAAACAGCGACAGACTGATAGTGCTGTACACAGAAGCTAGAAGGATGTAATTGTTAGTCAAAAAACTGTTGAGCTTGTGAACATTGACAAAACTGGTAAACCGACAGCTCTGATTTTTATGTTAGCAAGGCAGAGGCATCAGACATGTGCAAAATAGATTTAACTGATGACCAGAACTGATCAAAAGATTAAAATGCCTTAAAGATGAAGAAAAATAGGGACGTAAGGGAAAGAAAGGAAAAAGTGGTCCTGCATAAATTATGTTTACAAAAGAACAGGCACTCATACCAATGGGCCAAATGGTCCCCTTTTGCACTAGAGCAATTGTGTGGCTCTGTGCATTGCAAAAAGAATAAAACTCCAAAAGTTACGGGAGGAGAGGAAACACAAAGATATATTAGAAAAACAATAAATTTCCAGAGTCAGAAAAGATTGGCAAATCCTAAAGCCTGAGGGGACGGAGAATTTTCACATAACTCTCCATAAGCCATTTGTCAAAGGGAGGGCTCATATCTCTTGAAAAGATGAAGGAGTGATTGTATTACTCAGAGTAGTAGGGGCGTGGAATCCACTGCCTGCAACAGTCGTAGACTCACCAACTTTAAGGGCATTTAAATGGTCAATGGATAAACATATGGATGAGAATGGAATAGTGTAGGATAGATGAGATTCAGATTGGTTTTACAGGTTGGCACAACATTGAGGGCCAAAGGGCCTGTACTGAGCTGCAATGTGCAATGTTCTAAAAGAGGCTGAAGGATAGATACAGAGAAAGTGTTTTCAATTGTAGCAAAGATCAGAACAATGAGCCGTAAATATCAAACACACAGTTAAAAATACATTCAATACAGAATTCTGGAGAAACTTCTTTACAGAGTACTGAGAATGCACATCAATTAATCCTTCAAGTCATGAGATGTGAATAGCACAGATTCATTTAAAGAACAGTCAAGGACAGACCGAGAGAAAGAAATGAGGATATACTAATAGAATTTAATGAAGGTTAGTAGACTTATAGAGTAACAGAGTCATACAGCATGGACACAGACCTTTCAGTCCAACTTGTCTATGCTGACCAGGTATTCTAAACTGATCTAGTCGCATTTGCCAGCATTTGGCCCATATGGAGATAATATAGACCAACATTGATCCAATAAGCTGAACGGTTTGTTTCTGTACAAAATGATCAGAGGTTGATTGCACTTTCAATTTTATTCACTTGGACAAGTCAATTCAGATGAATGCCAGAGAAATTTTAAAACTATTTGAGAGAGAGTATGACTGAGTACTTCTATCCATGACAGCAGGCTTGGCTTCTCTCTCAATGAAAAGGAAATCATAATTACAAAACATTTGGAAATAGTAGAGAGAGTTTCAACTACCTTGGTTCATATTGGTACAGGCAGTCACCCTAATAGGTTTGTTTACTGAATGACCCCCTAGTCTATGGCACAAGCGTTATATGTGTACTGTCATTCCCAAAGACAAAATTGTCAATCAAATCTGCTCTGCAAGAGATCTGCCAAGTGTCATTAAGACATTTTGACTGGTGAGCAAATTGTGTCAGCCATAACATAGGATATCTCTAGGGCAAGTGCTTGACTGACAGCTCTCTCCTCAAAGAGAGAAAATGATCTGCTCAGCAACAACTTGTGAATGTTTGACCAATAGAGAAAGCAGCAGGTGAATACTTCATCAGGCAAAGTCCAGCTAAGTTTTCTCTCAGACAGATATTGGTCCAGCTTCAGTATTATTGGAAGACTTTAAAGTGATCAACATCTGATAATTGTGAAACAAGATACACTGCAACACAAGATTGTCTGCTGGGTTAATCTCTCACTAAACAGATATACAGATTAGACCTTAAACCTGCTCTCTGTCAACTAATTCTTCTTTTGTTATTGTGAAAAGGCACAAAGTGTTTCTGTGGCCCTGGTCAGCAAATAGGTTTGACTGTGACAGCACATGTATGCAGGTGCTCAATGTATGCTCAGATTAAGTGCATGTTTATGTAAGTAGACCTCAAATGTGAAGCATGAGAGAAATATCTGTCACAGCTCATTACAGGACTTTGTAGCCTCTCGGCCTATATACATTTGAAGAATAAAGGACAGTTACTGTTGCCTGTGAGAGAAGAGATATTTATCCTTCATTCTACTGGCTTGATGTAGTTTTGAGATGCTAAAAGGTGCAAAGGACAATGGATTAGAATGATTGACAACTACGAAAAATAACATCTCTATCAACGGCAGCAAGTTTCAATCCTCTCACCTCCTAGACATAATGTTAGTGGATTAGATATGCTAAAAATGATTGCTTAACTAAACGTCAACTTACTAAAACAGGACATTTTACACTGTCAGCACGAATATAAACTTATCTCAAGTTACGTTTTGCACCATTAAATGGGTTAAATTTCCAGCTGAACATAGTTCACTCGACATAACAAACAGCAAGACATATTGGTTCCATTTTTGACACTTGTATTGAACTTTCTGGAACATTTTTTGATAGCCCCATTTACACTGAATCACAGAGTTTCACCCCACATTAATGAATGTTTGATCAAGTACAGAACCTCCCTCAGGGAAACATGGTCTGTGGGAAAACAATAGAATTTACACTACAGAGTCCCTCATAAATTCAACTTTCTTGTGAATGTTATTATTCATTTTGAGACTTGGTAGGTGAAAAGATAACTTTAACTGAACATATTATGACCAACTGGGGTAGTGTGCTGGAAATCAAGCCCACCAGTCACAAAATTGAAACATTTCATAAAGCTATGCAAAATTCACCAATTTATCTGTGTTAGATCCAGGTTAATCTGTACTCAACAAGAATTACTATCCGTAACAAATAGATTCTAGCTACATCAGTTATGATAATATCTAACTGTATTTCTTTATAAAACCGCCTACAATCATGCAGCCAGACAAAATAAAAAGGATGCTGTGGGTGGAGAGAAAGACTGGGATGGCATTTTAGTGGTCCCTGTCCACAGAGTTTACTGAGATGATCCTTTTTTGTCAGGACTTGCTGCTCATCAATTTTCCTTCTCCAAGTGGCACTTAAATGCACGTTGCACAGAGCAACTGGCTCAGAATTTTAAAAAGTCTGACTTATTACCTATTACTTACAAGCCGCAACTAATACGGAGAAATAAACTCGCTTTCTTCAGGCTTGTTCTTTCTTGCCTGCAGAAAGGACAGCTCCTCCCATTATGGAGGTCAATGGCTTCAGAACAGATTCACACCCATACGTTCTTCAGCTACCTGGGGGCTAACCTCAGTTATTGGCAGACGGAAGGCCTTTGTCATCAATGAACACCTGACCAAACAGCTACTTGTTGCCAGCTGAATCTCCCTTCTGAGCCAACCCCAGGCTTCAGCTCAAGTTCAACAACTTCTCCCTCTGCTTGAATAAACAGCAGCATAAAAAGCCCTTCAATAAATGTCAGGTAACTTGCTTTTTTATTTAAAAAAAAGTGTTGTCACAGTTCAGTCTACAGTCACAAATACAGAAGACGTAAAAAGATACCGTCTTTACAATTGAATGCTTTTGACATCAAAAGTTGGACGAAAAGAATTCGGTTATTTCAGGACCAGAAGATTGCCATTTCAATTAAAACTCTCAGCTCACATAAGAGAGACGGGACAGGCAGACAAGTACTAATTCTGAATTTCAAAACCTTGTTGTATTTTGTGTTATGTAGTTCCAGGGAGTAAAAATTGTAAGACTTGGACAGTTTTTCTGATGCAATCTCAACAAATAGCGTTTTAGCTCCACTTTTTTTGAAGCCAAGTCAGGTGATCATGGTTCTCTTTTCAGCCCCTATGTCAAATTCATTAATCATCACCAGCTCTGTTTTGAATAGTTTGTTTGCATTACTAAATTGGACAGAACAACATTCTTTTACGGAAAAAGAAAGAGCCTTCAAGTTGAAGTCATGTCAATCCTCGTATTGCAAAGTAAATCGAGTCAATATTCTCTTTTTTGTCTCCACTCACTCAGTGGCAAAGCCTATGAGGCAAGATACCTGGAAAAATCACAAGAAAACCTTGCAACTCAAGAGCAGAAGTAAGATTCATCAATTCATTAGTCAACAGTGAAGACTGTCCAAGATTACAAAGGGATCTTGATCAAGTGGGCCAATAGGCTGAGGAGGGAGTTAAGCTGGAGGGTTCAGAAAAGATTTGCCAGGAATGTTTCAGTTATAAGGAGAGGTTTGGATCGGCTGGGACTGTTTTCACCGGAGCATAGAAGGTTGAGGGGTGACCTTATACAGGTTTATAATATCATGGGGGTCATAGTTACAGTGAATAGCAAGGGCCTTTTCGCTGAGGCAGGGGAGTTCAAAACTAGGGGCATATTTTTAAAGTGAGAGGAGGACAATTTAAAAAGGGACCTGAGGGACAACTTTCTAACAGAAAGTGGTTCATATATGTAATGAACTGCCAGAGGAAATGGTAGATGCAGGCTTAGTTAGGTTTAAAATACGGATACTGAACAACCTCAATTATCCAAACGAGACGAGCAGGGAGTCTTTTATTCAGATAACTGAGAGTTTGAATAACGGATTGTTCAGATAATATTTAGCGTTTTTACAAGACCTTGAGATCTTGTTCAGATAATTGATATTGTTCTGTACATGAATAGGTAAGGTTGAGAGGGAAATGGGCCACACACAGCAAGTGGGACTAGTTTCGTTTGGGAAACTTGGTCGGCAGGGGCAGTTTGACAGAAGGATCAGCTTCTGTGCTGTATTACTCGACGACTATATACAGGGGAATCTCGATTATCCGAATACTAATTATCCAAAAATCGGATTATCCGAAGGAGATCTCGAGGTCCCGATAGAAACATTACATCAAAGACATGCTTCCAACAGTGATCGCGTTGCTTACAGTGAGTAAACAAGCACCGTCTCCAAATGACTGACCTCCCACCCTCTCTCTCTGTCCCCACACTTTCTCTGGGGTTCTACAGCAGGGTGCACCCTAAACCTCCACTCCCCATCCCCAGATAATCTGGCCAACATTGTCCTGTTCAGGGCAAAGGCGGAACCTGTCAAAGAGTTGCAGTAAAAATTTGTGTGTGGGGCTGTGACTGTGTATGCACACGCTATTTGGAAACTTAGCCCACACAGGTAGCTGCAGCAGTCTTTCTGTTAGTGTCCAGTCCAGCTGCCCCGGAGAGGGGGCGAGTGTGTACGGAGTTGGGGGGTGTGCAGGGGCAGTGTTAGAGGTGGGGGGGGGGCGGGCGGGCCTGGGAGCAGGGGGGACAGTGTTAGACTGGTTTGAGGGCGGGGGAGGTGTTAGACGGTGTTGGGGGTTGCAGGGACAGTGTTAGACGGCGGGGGATAGTTTTGAGGGCGGGGGAGGTGTTGCAGGGTTGGGCGGGGCCTCACATGCTGTGTGCTTCTGCAGTCTCCTGATCGGGGAGCAGGCTTCAAAAACTCCGAACCCCAGAGGAAAGGCATTTAATCTATCAACCAAATAATCGATCATCCGAACGAAATATTGCCTGCCCATCACATTCAGATAATCGAGGTTCCCCTGTAATTAATTGGGTCAAAAGACATCAATCTCTGCCATATTCTGAGGGCTCAATGTCTGCTGACACAGTCACTTTGAAAAGTTCAGATTTCAACTAATATTGATTAGAACATCTCAAATAGAGGATCTGTGGTAGAATCAACAGGGAATCCTTGGACAGTAACAAGGCAAACCCCTTGAGACAAAGGCTGAACTCAAAGCAACTGTTCATGTCAAGTCACATTTGTTATTCGTCAGTGATGTTCCTCATTCAACTGGACACAAGCTAGGCATCAGCACAATGTGAAGAACAACAAGAGGTCTTGCAATGTTCCGGAGAATACTCATTGCCAACCAATTAAAAACTTAAACGCTTCAGAAAATCAACATGGTAGAGACTCCAAGGTCAGAGGCTGATTACACTGCGGAGAATAGCTCATGTCCCAACTCCAGAGCCTCTCCACAAGACACAAGCCAATGTATGTGCAGAACATTCTCTACTCACAATAACAAAACACAAAGAAGGGGGAGATGATAGCCTTGAGGTATCATGGACTGTTAATCAGGAGACCCAGAAAATATTCTGGGGACCCCGGTTCAAATCTCAACATGGCAGATGATGGAAGTTGAATTTCAGGTTTTTAAAAATCTGAAATAGAGATTATAACTATGATCATGAATCCATTGTTGGAAAAATCTATCCAGTTAATTAATGTCCTTTAGGGAAGAAACTGCCTTCCAAACCTGGCCTGGCCTACAAAGGACTCCAGACCCACAGCAATGTGGTTGACTCTTACATACCCTCTGGACAATTTGGAATGGGTGATAAATGTTGCCTAGCTAGCAACGCTCTTATCCCTTTTCAAAGAAAGTCTGCTTGCCTGGTACCTCATCCCTAGCTAAACAGTATGCTGCTAGTAGATTAGATTCCCCTCAAGTGTGGAAACAGGCCCTTTGGCCCAACCAGTCCATACCGACCCTCTGAAGAGTAACCCACCCAGACCCGTTTTCCTCTGACTAATGCACCAACACTCTGTGCAATTTAACATGGCCAATTCACCTGACCTGCACATCTTTGGACTGTGGGAGGAAACTGGAGCACCCAGAAGGAAACCCACGCAGACACTGGGAGAATGTGCAAACTCCACACACGCAGTCGCCCAAGGCTGGCATCGAACCTGGGTCCCTGGCGTTGTGAGGCAGCAGTGCCAACCACTGAGCCATGGTGCCACCCCTAGTAGTAGAGGCTTTGGGAGGCAATTCCAGGTGGATTAAGCAGTAGGTGGGGAAAAAATTAGCTATAATCCCTGAAACACAAAACCTCACGTTTTCAAAGAGGGGAGATTATAGAAGCAGGGAGGTGAAAGGTCATGGAGGGATTTCAACTCCAAGTTGTGAATGTATAAATCAAAACCACTGTTTGAACAGCAGCTAATGTGTGTCAATGATCATGTAGGGAGTGGATGGAAGGCAATAAATGCATACCAGGACACAAGAGTTTTGCGTAGACTCATGTTTTTGGGGTGGGAGTGGAGCCTGGAGTGCGACACAACTCTGAATCAAAGAAGCTACAGAGACTGCCAATTGCGGCAGTGGCCTGAAAACATCTGCTTTTGTCTTCCTGATGTTTAACCAAATTAAAGTTCAGCCCATTCAGGACTGCTGTCAAACTATCAGACTGACAATACAGAGAGAAAATGCAGTGCTAAAGGTGGGCAGGAGGTCAAGCTGCGGGGGTTATCAGCACCCGTGTAGTATCTGGTGCCGTTAATAAAACTCATGCACTCAATCTTGTGAAGTCAACAAGGCGAAGTACTTGTGTCTAAAGCTTGCCATGATAGTCAGTGAACAAAAACTCCACAATAAATCGATTGTAGGTTAATCATCTGACCCCACCACACAACAGGTCCGACTCAAGTTAATGACTTCTCCGGTAGATAAAGCTGGGATAAAACCACTCAAGTCAGCAGTATTTCCAAGAGCAATACCTTTTTCTTCCAACAACACAGAAACACCTCTTCACTTTGATTATGAAAGGCACAGCATAATTTAAACCCATTACTGCTCAATCCTTTGCAACACCTCAACACTCGATAACAGGACTCACTGCTTCCCACTGACAGGATCATCACACAGATGTCACGTACAATTTATCTCAAGCAGAGCAGCTCCTCTCGGTGGCTGCTCTCAAAGCATCTCATCCAAACTAACAGCAGTCAGATACCATCACACTTCCCCTGAGAATCCACCAAGTTTCCATCTGAAATGGAGAGGAAAAACCTGCCAGAGGGCAGCAATTAAACAGTCTGGCAGAGGAGTGATTGGACACACAATTAATTACACTTGCCGTTATTTATTGCTGGCCACAAACGTCTAATGATCCTAACCGCCTTAGCCAGGCTGCAGAGCCACACTGAGCTAGTTAAAAGGCTGGAAACACTTCAGTTTTATTGGGTGGTTGCCAAAAAGCCTCATTTTAACAAAGGAAGCCATGAAGATACCAGTCAGCTCTGAAAGTGCAGTGATTGATCACAGAAATAAATCCCAGTGACATCCAATTTTTCTTTCCTGAATTTGAAAACCAAGTTTAGTGACGTCTCCACCTGAAAAAATGAAAGATTGCCTTTTGTAAAAACCAAGTGAACCCAATGTGGAAAATGGACAAGGAATAACTAGCTGACCCACTGCAATACAATCATCATTATCCCCACACACATCAGACAATTCGCACTGATGCTGCACTGTCAACACATTTAAAAAAATCTAATGCCAAAACCCATAACGAGAAAGGTGGGTGGGGGAAAAAAGAAATTTACTTACACGCAAACTTTCTTAGTCAACTTGCAATGTGGGGTGGGGGGATGGGGCAGGAGAAAAATCCTCGGCTATTTCAGGGGAAACCCCCAAGCAATTGCCCTCCACTTTCCAAAAAAGCAATTGCCATAGGCTCCAGGAAACCAATGACCATGGAGGCACATCATCCAGTTGACCGTATATACAGCCAATATCAAGGACAGCCAGAAGCTCAGCATCTCTCTCAACAGACCCACTCACAGTACCTACCTGCAACTTGCTCCAAACGTCAATTAAAAAAAGAATGTTCAGTAACATCTGTCCTAGATTGGCATTTCTGCAATACATATTCTCAGATTTCCTTAACCTTTCCAACTTTTATAGTCTAGCCACATGGATGCTACTCAATCTCATCACTACCTCCAAGATGTCAATGAAGTCTCTCCTACATCTAAAATTGCTCTAAAGACACAATAAGACTGTTAAGCACGTTAACGAAGAGATTCTTATGAGACATTTGAGGACAATTTCACACTTTTAAAAACTACAATATAAATCCTGGTTTTGATGCAATCTGCTGATTTAGAGGTGGACATCAATCCAACAGCTAGTCTCAAGAGCTTTACCAGATGGCTCATGCACTGTACATGCAGAACTGGACTCTTATTTAACCAGTAGCCTATATTAGATTACCAATCTCAATACGCTGATTTTTTTTTAATATTGTAGCCTTGAGATTATGATTGTGAGCCTTTAAATGTCCAAACAACTCTCCTTTCTGCTCACAGTGAGGGATGAAAGGAGAAGTTAGGGGTTGGAGGGTTTAGGAAGATCAGGCAAGTTGAAAGAGTTGGAACGTTATGAAAGGTTACGCAACAAGTTAGAGGATACATGGATCAATTAATACTTCCAACCTTGTCATTCTATTTACTGTAGCTGGTTTTGTCAAATTATGAGAGGAAGTGTAATCCCAAAGTGATGGAACACATGAAAAGCATAACAGCACTTCTAGGGACTTTCAGAAAAGCTTTGGATACCTAACCGAGACTTGTAAATAGTATTGAAAAGATTCACATGAGGTTTACCTCTCGATATTTAGTTCCAATATGCCCTCAGACGCTTGAAAATCTATAATTCAATCCTGCCAAAAGATGATAAATACCTACTCAATGGCAATTTTCATCGTGGTTAATCATTCAAACAGGGAAATGGAGAATGGACAGAAAAATTAAGAAGTGATACTGATTAGCCCAGAGCCAATAGCAGTGGAATGGGATGGAGGTGTGGATTTATATTCCAAGAAGTCGCACTAAGGTTTAACTCAAGCTCTTCCCTGTTCAGGTGTTTATAGTGAACCTGTTCTATCGATTATTCTATGACTGAAGTCAAGCTCATCGAGTCTCATTTCAGGTTGGATGTACTGCGCATTTTGGCACCAAACCCTATCTTCAATCCACTGGAAAAAGTAGCCAACCCAAACCAAGGAATTAAAACAAAACAAAGAACTCCGGATGCTGGAAATCCAAAGCAAACGCAGAAATTGCTGGGGACAAACTCAGCAGGTCTGGCAACACCTGTGGAGAAAAACCAAAGTTAACAATTTGTGTCCAGTGACTCTGCTTCAGAACATGCATTGACGACACAGAGTCGTCTTCTCAAGAGGGGGTGAAATGGAGTAATTGCTAAAACCTCTGCAACATCTGAGAATTAACTTCAGTTTGCCCCAATTAATGCCTGAACCTACACCTTCTTTAATTACTTGTGTACACTGAGAGTTGAAGATTTCACTATTGCCACCACAGTAACACACTGTCTTCTCTTCCATTTATCTCAAGAGGGTTAGAATATAAAAGCAGCGATGTGCTTCCGAGACTTTATAAAGCTCTAATTAGGCCCTATTTAGAATACTGTGACCAATTTTGGACCCGCACCTCAGGAAGGAGCGTGCCCAGCAGAGATTCACACAGATGATCCCTGGAATGGTAGGCTTAACATACAATGAACGGCTGAGGATCCTCTAATTGTATTCATTAGAGTTTAGAAGGCTCAGGGAAGATCTAACAGAAACTTAGAAGATCATGCATAGCTTAGAAAAGGGTGGACGCTGGGAAATTGTTTCTGTTAGGCGGGGAGACTAGGACCCACGGGCATAGCCGTAGAATTAGAGGGGGTCAGTTTAGAAGGAAGGGAAATGAGGAGACATTTCTTGAGCCAGAGAGTGGTGGGCCTGTGGAATTCATTACCACGGAGCACAGTGGAGGCCGGTACGTTAAATGTCTTCAAGGCAGAGATTGACAAATTCTTGATCTCGCAAGGAATTAAGGGCTACAGGAAGAGAGCGGGTAAGTGGAGTTGAAATGCCCATCAGCCATGATTGAATGGCAGAGTAGACTTGATGGGCTGAATGGCCTTACTTCCACTCCTATGACTTACGGTCTTATGGTCTTCCGTCGAACCAAAGTATTTGCTACAATTGACAAATCTGGGTTTTAAGAACTCCTTTAAAAAGATCTCAACATCTTTTGGCTATGAACGGAAGTTACATGTTTTGCAATGTGTGCACTCCCTAGTTTGCTACCTCAATCCAAGGAACCATTTCTACAAAGGAGCCACCGACATTTAGAAGTAGAAACATAACATTGCAAGTAAGTGTGAAAATTAGCATGTCCAAATAAAAAAATTAATCTGTTTGCAAAAAATACATATACTGGAAATGTTGACTACTTACCTCGGAAAGTGGCTACCTCAAGGCTACAACACCAGATCATGTTTATTCAGAGCAAAGATTAGCAGAAGCAAAAGGCAACTTACAGAAGGCACGTTAAGTTCCTCAGCTTACATGACCTTTGCTACTTATGTACTGACTAGTGTTTCTGGGAGAGCAAAATATGACAGCTGAACATAAGAAACCAATCAAAATCCATCAAAAAAATGACAACTCTGTTGGTTACACAAGAGCACAGTCAGTCAATCACAATGGTCAGTTACCAGTGCAAAATACCATCCTGCAAGAGTACAAAGTATTCATTAAATACGAAGCCCAAACAAAATTAATCATAAACCTTATGGAAGCAAAGCAGCACCATATGGAAATTATTACAGCCTCAAATGGAGGAGTCAATAACTGATATAATAAGACATTGAATCATTAACTCAACTGCCAAAAGCTTGACGAAAAGTTAAGCATACAGTGCAGGTCATTCAACTTCTGAAGAGCTGGCAGAGACACCTAATTGGTCCTAATTCCCTCCGGTTATTCTACATCCCTCTATTCCCTCCCTAGTTACCCTTTTGTCCTTAATGTATTTGTAAAAACCCTTCAGATTCTCCTAAACCCTATATGCCAAAGCTATCTCATGTCCACTTTTTGTCCTTGTGACTTCCCTCTTAAGTATACTCCTACTGCCTTTATACTCCAAGGATTCACTTGATCTATCCTGTCTATACCTGACATATGCTTCCTTCTTTTTCTAAACCAAATCTTCAATTTCTCTCATTATCCAACATTCCCCATACCTACCAGCCTTTCCTTTCACCCCAACAGGAATATACTGTCTTTGGACTCGCGTTATCTCATTTCTGAAGGCTTCCCTTTTTCCAGCTGTCCCTTCACTTGTGAACATCTGCCCCCAATCAGCTTTTGAAAGTTCTTGCCTAATACCATTAAAATTTCCCTTCCTCCAATTTAGAACTTCAACTTTTAGATCTGGTCTGTCCTTTTCCATCACTATTTTAAATCTAATAGAATTATGGTCGCTGACCCCAAAGTGCTCTCCTACTGACACCTCAGTCACCTGCCCTGCCTTATTTCCCAAGAGTAGGTCATGTTTTGCACTTTCTCCAGTAGATACATCCACATATTGAATCAGAAAATTTTCTTGCATACACTTAAATTCTTCTCCATCTCAACCCTTAACACTATGGCTGTACCAATTTATGTTTGGAAAGTTAAAATCCCCTATCATAACCACCCTATTATTCTTACAGATAACTAAGACCTTACAAAGTTTGTGAGAAGATTTGTAGCTCGGGTGCTCGTTGTTGTGGTTCTGTTCGCCGAGCTGGGAATTTGTGTTGCAGACGTTTCGTCCCCTGCCCAGGTGACATCCTCAGTGCTTGGGAGCCTCCTGTGAAGCACTTCTGTGATCTTTCCTCCGGCATTTGTAGTAGTTTGAATCTGCCGCTTCCGGTTGTCAGTTCCAGCAACTGGACCCAATATATTGACCACAGCAACTGACAGCTGGAACTGACAACCGGAAGTGGCAGATACAAACCACTACAAATGCCGGAGGAAAGATCACAGAAGTGCTTCACAGGAGGCTCCCAAGCACTAAGGATGCCACCTAGACAGGGGACGAAACGTCTGCAACACAAATTCCCAGTTCGGCGAACAGAACCACAACAAATAAGACCTTACAAATTTGTTTCTAAATTTCCCTCTGACTATTATGGGGTCTATAATACAATCCCAATTAGGTGATCATCCCTTTTTTATTTCTCAGTTCAACCCAAATAACTCCCTTGGATGTATTCCTGGGGATATCCTCCCTCAGTACAGTTGTAATGCTATCCCTTATCAAAAACACCTCTCCCCCTCCTCTCTTGCCTTTCTTTCTATCATTCCTGTAGCATTTATATCCTGGCACATTAAGCTGCCAGTCCTGTCCATCCCTCAGCCACATTTCTGTCATTGCTATGATATCCCAGCCCCATGTTCCTAACCATGCCCTGAGTTCATCTGCCTTCCCTATTCCCTCTTACATTCAAATAAATGCAGTTTAATTTATCAGTCCTACCTTGTTCTCTGCTTTGTCCCTGCCTGCCCAGATTGTTTGACTCACTTCTGTTCTCAACTGTACCAGTCTCGGACTGATCTCTTTCCTCACTATCTCCCTGGGTCCCACCTCCACCTTACTTGTTTAAATCCTCCTGAGCAGCTCTCGCACATCTCCCTGCCAGTATATTAGTCCCTGTCCAATTCAGGCGCAATCCGTCTTTCTTGTACAGGTCACTTCTACCCAAGAAGAGATTCCAATGATCCAAAAATCGGAATACTCCACCCATACACCAGCTCCTCAGCCATGCATTCATCTGCTCTATCCTCCTATTCCTATTCACTAGCTCACAGCACCGGAAGTAATCCAGATATTACTGCTCTCGGGGATCTCCTTTTTAACTTCCTGCCTAGCTCTATATATTCCACCTTCAGAACCTCATCCTTTTGCCTTCTTATGTCATTGGTTACAATGTGTACAATGACCTCCTGATGGTCCCTCTCCCCCTTGAGAACAGTCTTCACCCTCTCTGAGACATCCTTGATCCTGGCATCAGGAAGGCAACACACCATTCTGATTTTTCGCTGCTGGCCACAGAAACGTCTGTCTCTGCCTCAGAACTAGAGAATCCCCCAACACAATTAATTGCTTGTAACCTGATGTACCCTTCATTGCATTCGAGCCAGTCTCAATACCAGAAACTTGGCTGTACATGCTACTTTCCCCTGAGAATCCATCACCCCCTACATTTTCCAAATCAGCACACTTATTTGAAATGGGGATAGCCACAGAACACCCATGCACTACCCGCCTACCTCTCTTACCTTTCCTGGAGTTAACCCATCTACGTGAGTGTATCTGCAACTTTCCTCCATTCCTACAACTGCTATCCATCACATCACCTTGCTCTTGTAAAATCCTCATTGCATCTAACGGTCTCTCCAATCAATCCATTCGATCTGATAGGATTCACAACCAATGGCAGTTATTGCAGATATAATCCTCAATAACATACAAACTCTCCATCAACTCCCACATCCGACAAGAGGATCATATCACTCTACTACAGGCCATTTTTGCTTCTTTCAATCTACAGACCTAGAAAATAACACTGTCTTTTTCCTCTAAAAAACACTGCTCCAGGCTAACTTAACACTTATGGTTTATATTCTTAAGTTTAATCAAGAGACGTATCTCAATAAAACATATAATCAAGAAAGAACCCACTCTACTCACTACTACAGACTTACTGTAAGGCCACACTTGAAAATATACGCTTATCTTGTTCCTGTGCTGTGAACTCTCCCAAACAGGTTCCTCCAAGATTAGTTGTGAATTTCACTGGGTGAATTTCCCAGTCCCAGCAATATCCTGATAAATCTTTTCTGAGCCCTCTCCAATTTAATAATATCCTTCCTATACCATGGCGATCAGAACTGCATAGTATACTCCAAAAGAGGCCTCACCAACATCCTGTGCAACCTCGAAGAGATGTCCCAACTCCTATACTCAATGGTCTGAGCACTGAAGGCATGCGTGCTAATGCCTTCTTAACCACCCTATCTACCTGTGACATAACTATGTACTTGAACCCTGGGGGGGTCTTTGTTCGACAGCACTATCCAGGGTGTTGCAATTAACTGTGAGCCTATCTATCTGTTCTTTCTATTTAAAGTTGTGTCATGGTGTTATAAATCAGTCCAGATTCTGCACAACTCCAGATTCTGAACTCTCCTCAAATGACTAATCTCTCTCGAGCTTTCAAAGCCTGATGTGATTGATAATCATCTTCAGTTCTTTCTTTGGCTCAAAGAAAATAACTTCCCCTTTCTGTGTTTAAACAATGATTCATGACCCAGTTGTACTATAGACATTGCAACAGCCAGCAGGAGACAGAGGAACAGATAAAAGGAAAAAATGTGAAAATAACAGGGTTGTTGTGGTGGGCGAATTTAACTTCCTTTGTATTGACTGGGATGCCCTTACAACCAGGGAGTTGGATTGGGGTGGTGTTGGGGGGTGTCAATTCTACACAAGAGGGTTTCTTGCAGCAAAATGAACCATGTATGTTCATGTAAAAGTCGAAATTTTTAGACAATTTTTTAAAAGGTTAAATTTATGGGGTGCACACAAAGGGAAGGTGTCATCTGACTCTGACCTGATGTGTCTTAAACTCGTGGGCCAAATTCTTGCGTTTCCCTCCGTTCTGTCTTGTCTACTGGTGTTTTAGTTTTTCAAACTAATAATTTATGTTTTTATTTCTAATAAAAAAAAGTTATCAAGCATTTGACTCTCATACAGTCTCACCAAACATTGTAGCCACGAGAAATCATCAACAGCGGCAGAGTAATGATAGTGAAGTAATGCACATGGGCCTAATCCTGTACAGAAAATAATGATGCGATAAACTTTGTATCACACTAATCACAGATCTCATTCAATAATGAACTTAAGAAATCCGTAGCCTAATGTTGGTGCAAATTGTACATCAAAACAAATAATGGCACAAAAAAATTTATTTTGTTATCATAATATTTATGTACAGGATAATAGCTTGACTCACAAATGTTGATCTGTTATATGTGAAGAACTAGGGTCGACTTTATCATGAGATATATGGAAAATTCCAGACATTTTGGCCAAAAATAAGGGGTCAACTTTTACATAAGATCGACTTTTACTCGAGTATATCTGGTAAGTAGTCCAACCAGGGAAAGGGCCATACCTAATCTGGTTTTGGGAAATGAGACTGGCAGGTGATCGAAGTTTTAGTGGGGAAGAATTTTGGGAACAGTGAATATAATTCTACAGTTTTTTTTTAAGTTACTTATAGATAAGGTTAAGATTAGTCCTTGAGAGAAAGTATGGAACTGGGGGAAAGCTAACTATGACAATATTAGTCAGCAACTAGTGAAAGTAGATTTGGGGCAGATGTTTGAGGGTAAATCTAGATTGTCTATGTGGGAATCTTTTAAAGGGCAGTTGATGAAAATTCAGGACTATCGTGTTCCTTGAAAATAAATGATAAGAATGGCAAGATTCAGGAACCTTGGAAGACAAGAGAAACAGAGCTTCGTCAACAAGAGAAACAGAAGGCATCCATAAGCTTCAGAACCGTGAAGACAGAGCCCTTGAAGAATATAGACAATAGACAATAGGTGCAGGAGTAAGCCATTCTGCCTTTCGAGCCTGCACCACCATTCAATATGATCATGGCTGATCATCCTTAATCAGTATCCTGTTCCTACCTTATCTCCATAACCCTTGATTCCAGTATCCTTGAGAGCTCTATCCAACTCTTTCTTAAATGAATCCAGAGACTGGGCCTCCACTGCCCTCTGGGGCAGAGCATTCCACACAGCCACCACTCTCTGGATGAAGAAATTTCTCCTCATCTCTGTCCTAAATGATCTACCCCTTATTTTTAAGCTGTGTCCTCTGATTCGGCACTCACCCATCAGCGGAAACATGTTTCCTGCCTCCAGAGTGTCCAATCCTTTAATAATCCTATA
>NC_057727.1:47485419-47497761 GCF_004010195.1 Chiloscyllium plagiosum
TTCTTCCTAGTTCTCCGAAGTCCCGCTGTAGTATATTCCTCCTCTTCTTCCCGACATCATTTGTGCCGACATGTACCACCACCTCTAGCTCTTCACCTTCATCCTTGAGGATTTCCTGCACTCTGTCTGTGATGCCTTTAACCCTAGCATCAGGAAGGCAACACACCATCCTTAAGTCCCGCCTGCTGCCACAAAAACCCCGGTCAGTTCCTCTCACTATAGAGTCCCCTATTACCACGGCTCTGTGCGACGTCCGCGCTGCCTCCACGCCAACTTTTGATTGACAGACCTGGCCGCCTCGCGGACTGGCAGTGTCATCTGTCTCTACTGTTTCCAAAAGATTCAACTTGTTCCTGACAGGTACTTCCCCCGGCGTCTCTTGCACCTGTCTCCTCTCTGCCTTCCTCGTTGTCTGCTCTCTTCTGCTCTTCTGCAAAGGTAGCAGGAAAGAACTCAAACAAGGAGCTAGGAGGGCTAAAAGGGACCAAGATACGTCCTTGGCAAAAAAGAATTAAGGAAAATCCCAAGGCACTTCATACATACATAAGGAGCAAGAGGGTAGGCAGGGCAAGGGTAGGTCCATTCAAGGACAAAAGAGGGAATGTATGCAGGCAGCCGGATGAAGTGGGTGAAGTCCTTAATGAATACTTTGCATTGACATTCACAAAGGAGGACACGGTACATGGTGAGAAGTGTATGTTGATATGCTGGGGCATGCTGCTATTTAAAATAAAAAGGACATGTTTGGTATTTCAAAAACATTAAGGTTGTCAAGTCGCCAACTTGATTGAGTTATTTTGAGGAAGCAATGAAGACAATTGAGGAGGGCAGGGCAGTGGATGTTGTCGTCGTAGACTTCAGCAAAGTTCCTCATTGTAGGCTGATACAGAAGGTGAAGTCGCTTGGAAACCATGATGGATGGATACAGAACTGGCTTGGTCATAGAAAAGAGAGTATAATGGTGAACTGGTGTTTTTCTAACTGGAGGTACGTAACCAATGATGTTCTGCAGAGATTAGTGCGAGGATCTCTGTTGTATGTAATACAGAGGAACCTCGACACAGGTGGGGATTATTTCGTCGGTTAATCGAATGCTGGATAACTGATGCTGGGTAACAGTTAGCCAAGTATCGGACCTTGTCACCTTCTTCGAATGATCTGAAATTTGGTTAATCGAATGCCGGATGAATTGAGGTTCCTCTGTATGTATAAATGATTTGGAGGAGAACGAATGTGATCTGATTAGTAAGTTTGCACATGATACAAAGATTGGAAGAGCTGCGGATATTGAGGATTGCCATAGGAGACTCGGGCAGATGGAATTTAATTCTGACAAATGCAAGGTAATGGAATTTGGAAGGTCTGATGCAGGGGTGGGGCAGGAAGAAGCACACAGTAAATGGCAGAACCCTTAGGTTCATGAACAGGCAGAGGGATCTCGGTGTACAGGTAGAC
Organism: Chiloscyllium plagiosum; assembly: GCF_004010195.1. Lineage (NCBI taxonomy): Eukaryota > Metazoa > Chordata > Chondrichthyes > Orectolobiformes > Hemiscylliidae > Chiloscyllium > Chiloscyllium plagiosum. The sequence goes on from NC_057727.1 coordinate 47,486,875, forward strand.
AGTTCCTGTAAGGTAACAACATAAGTGGATAAGGTGGTCAAGGAGGGGCATGGCATGCTTACCTTCAAATCAGTCAAAGCACAGAGTCTAAAAATTAGCAAGTCACGTTGCAGCTGTATTGAACTTTAATCAGGCCACATTTGGATACTGCGTACGATTCTGGTCGTCACACTACCAGAAGGCCGTGGAGGCCTTAAAGACACTACAGATACGGTTTACTAGACGTTGCCTGGTTTGGAGGGTATTAGCTAGGAGGAGAGTTTGGACAAACTGGTTTGCATTTCAGTGAAAACAAAAGGCCGAGGGATGACCTGATAGAGGTTTGCAAAATTGAGAGGAATGGATAGTCAGAATCTTTGTCCCCCAAGGTAGAAATGTCAATACTAGGGAACATTGGTTTCAGGGGAGAGGGGGAAAAGTTTAGAGGAGATGTGAGAAGCAAGGGTCAAAATCCTGCAATTCCCTCCCCTCAGGCATTGGGGTCAACATACAGCACTTGGACTGCAGCAATTCAAGAAGGCAGCTCACCACCACCTTCTCAAGGGCAATTAGGAATGGGCAATAAATGGTGGCCAGCCAGTGACGCCCACATCCCACAAGTGAATAAGGAGGTTTTTTTTTAAAAACTTGAAAATACTGAGTGGTAAATACCTGGGAACATGCTGCTGGGGAGGTGGCAGAAGCAGATACAATGGCAACGTTTAAGACTTGTCGGGCCGAATCACTGTACTGATTCTACGAAGTCCATTTGGTCTACTATGTGCAGTTCTGGTCATCACATTATAGGAAAGATATGGATGCTTTGGGAAGGGGTATTTACTGGGATATTGCCTGGTTAGGGGTTTATTAGCTGTGGAGAGAGGTTGGACAGACTTAGATAGCTTGAACAGATTTAGATAGCTTTGACTCTTTAGCCAAAACAAAGGGGCAACCTGATGGAGGTGTATAAGGTTGAGAGAGGGATGGATAGAGTGAATAGTTGGGAGTCATTTTCCTGGGTGGAGAAGTTGAATGCTGGAACCTAATGTGAGAGGGGAAATGTTTGAAGATATGAGAGGTTTTTTTTAAAAAACAGAGGGTGGTAGGTGCCTAGACAGCACTGCTGGACAAGGTGGTGAAGGCAGAGACGATAGCAATGTCTGGAAGGCATATAGAAAGAGAAATAAACACAGGGAGGGAATAAAGGATCATGTACAGGCAGACTGGATTAGTTTAGAATGACATCATGGTCGGCACAGACATGATGGGCCGAAGGACACATTCCTACCTGCACTGTTCTTTGTTCCATCTCTTTTTTTTTTCTAGCAGCTTCAACTGTCCATTTAGGACTCGGACCTTCTTAAAATTGAAGCTGACACTCACAACGCCCGAATCCATCTACTTTCTTTTCAATCTTGGTGGTGTCCAACACAAATTTATGCTTAAAGTTTACCTTCTCTCAAAAATTACAAATTACAGCTCAAGAAGGCAGAACAAAACTCATCAGCTGAAGTTATAGAGTCATGCATGGAATCAGACCCCTTCAGTCCAACCAGTCCATACTGAACATAATCCCAAACTGAAGTGGTCCCACCTGCCTGCTCCTGACCCACATCCCTCAAACCTTTCCTATTCATGTATTTATTCAAATATTTTTTAAACAGTGTAGTTGTCTGCACATCCACCATTTTGTCAGGAAGTTCATTCCACACATGAACCACCCTTAGTGTAAAACATTTGCCCTCATGTCCTTTTTAAATCTCTCTCCTCTCACCTTAAAAATGTGTCCCCATCCTTGGGAAAAGACAACTACCATTAACTCTATCTATACCTCTCATTATTATATAAACTTGTATCAGATCGCCACTCAACCTCCTACGCTCTAGTGGAAAAAAGTCTCAGCCTTTCTTTATAACTCAAACTTTCCAAAACCGGCAACATCCTGGCAAATCTCTTCTGAACCTTCTTCAGCTTAATAATACCCTTCCTATAACTGGGTGATCATAACTGGACACAGTATGTCCATCGTGAACGTAGATAATTTTAAGCCAGGTGGGAAACAGGTTCTTCTCCTCCTCAGCCTGTGATCACATCTGCTCAGATTATGAGTGGTTGAAAAACGGGTAAGGTCAGTATTAGGACTTATCCTACAATTAAGTGTGGCATTTCAGTCACTCAACACACAGTTCAGACAGAAAGCTCCAAAATACAGAAACGGACTACGATCGAGATCTTAAGTGATGAGGACCAGCTGCGTTCCAGTAGTTAAACAATTTGAGTTAGACAGGCTGGCAAGAACAAGGGGACATTAGCACAGATTACAAATTTATGGAACTCATTTGGCAGTCATGAAAAGTCTCTTTCCACCCAACCACTCACCCATATACACAGAAATGGTTTGCTATGTCTGAGAAAATCTTGAACTGCGAAATTTGACTAGTACACCAAAGTAAGAAGCACTTCTCTCAGAAAACAGCCACAAAGAGCCAATATTTAGAAGAATGCTCCATCAAGTATCTAGGATCATCTGCATTCACTTCCTGCACTTCCAAGAGGAGCTCTAGCAATCAAACTATAACACAATGGTGTATGATCCAAAGTAGAAATGAACCAATATAGTTGAAGTGATCAAGTAAAATATTTCCAAAAGCAACTATCACAGTAAGCCTGGAAAACCATAGCAGTGGATTCAAGGAAAAATATATTGTCACATTTCTAAAGAAAGGTTCAACTATTCAATAAAATCAGTAAAACAAGGTACAACCATCATAAGGCAGATTGGCAAATCTGGGTCCTGAGCAGATCAAAGACTAAGACATGTTAAAACAACTTGCTCTTTTTTATATTGCACCAATTTAACAGCAATTTGCCAAGCAAAAAATTTTTGAAGATTTCACAATCATTAGCTCCCCTATATAAAGGATCATTTTATTCCACATCTAACAAGTACCAACTGACAAACCAGAATACTCACAATGCAACTATGGATGCTCAGTCATTAACATACTCAAAGACTGAGATCAACTAATTTCTTTAGTATACAAAAATCTAAGGGCACAGGGCTAAACAAGAAAATGAAAGAACATAAACCAGGATCTTATCAAATAGCACAGAGATTGAGGTACGATTGCTCATGTTTTTCAAATAAGAAAATGTTAGATGCAAATACTAATTTTAAGTGTTTAAAAATGAAGAAACAACCATCAGTGTTTGTACCTGGCATATTATACTCATGTGCAGTTCTTCACTACTGCACCACACCTGAAGTAAGAAAGCATACTACATTAGGTTTTAGGTTTGCTCACTGAGCTGGTAGGTTTGTTCTCAGATGTTTCGTCACCATGCTAGGTAACATCATCAGTGAGCCTCCGGTGAAGTGCTGTTGTCTGTCCCGCTTTCTATTTTTGTGTCTCGGACTGTTAAGATGGATGTTATCATTTCTGGTTCTTTTTCTGAGGTTGGTTAATGGGGTCCAAATGGCCATGTTTACTGACAGAGTTCCTGTTTGAGTGCCAGACCTCGAGGAATGCCCATGAGTGTCTGTGTTTAGCCTGTCTTTGGATGGATGTGATGTCCCAGTCAAAGTGGACTCCATCTGTAAGGATAGCAGTGATAGCTGGTCATGTATTTTGGTGGCTAGTTGGTGCTCATGTATCCTGGTGGCTAATTTCCTGCCCATCTGTCAAATGTAGTGTTTGTTGCACTCTTTGTAGAGTATTTTGCATATAACTAGGACAAAGCAATGGCTACAGATGCTTGAGATCAGAGTCGAGTGTGTGGTGCTAGAAAAGCACAACAGGTCAGGCAGCATTCAAGGAGCAGGAGGGTCAACATTTCATTCCTGATAAAAGGTTTATGCCTGAAACATCATTTCTCCTGCTCGACCTGCTGTGCTTTTCCACATTCTCGACTATTTTGATTATGATGTTCGTTCTGCTTGTTAGTTGTTTTTCTTCAGATTCTTACACACTTGATGCAACTGTAATACGCCAACTTCTGTGAACAGCCAAAATTTATTAAGCAAGTAAAAGCTTTGGAGGAACCCTTAACACTCTTCACAATGCTTGCAGAGCCATGTCAAAAGATCTCTCTGAACAAGGGACCAGTTCTTCCTTTATACAAGATTTCACATCACGGTCAGTAATGCCCACAAGACAACTCCCAGTCACTCCCCCATAGTCACATGCCACTCAAAACACAATGTAGTGATTTGATTATTTCTAGAAACAACGTGATTAAATCATTCGTTGATGGCAAAATCTGGTGCAAGTCATTTTTTTAACTGAAGGGTGTGGTCAGAATTTTAACTGCAGCATTCTTATTGATTCTGAATAGTAGGAGACAACAATGTAAATTTATTCTGGATAGTCGGAGATGGCAATGTAAATTTTTGACATTCTACCTGCAAGACAGAGAAACATACCACCCTACCCCTGGGACATCCAATTTCTTGGAGGCCAACAGAGCAAATTAACCCTTTAACATCTCATGCTGGTGGTTGGTACTGGGTCCTTTAGTTTCACCAGTAACTGTTTCAATGTGGTAGGTATACAGGCTACTACGACGCCAAGAGGTTGGAGTAGTCTGGTCATCATCTCGGAAATGTCTCTGATCTCTGGTACTGTGGCTAGAGTCTCTGGGTGTGTTGTCTCTTCTTGTTTTTGTTTGTTGTTTAAGAATTGGCAGACTGTGTTTATTGAGTACCTGTTGTTCCTGAATATGCTGTACAGTTATTTTTCTTCTGCTGCTCATAGTTCCTGCATGCTGCAGTGTGAAGTGGCTCATTTAAATTATGTCCTGATGCAGCTCCGTTTGTGGGTGTTAAGGTGATTGCGCCTGTCATTGAATATCTGGTCTGTGTATGTGGCTTTCCTATAGATGCTAGTCTGTACCTGTCTATTGGCTTTTTGTTCCACAATGACATCTAGGAAGGGGAGTCTGTTAATGTTCTCTTCCTCTTTGGTGAACTTTGTACCAGTAAGGATGCTGTTTGTGGGTTTCTTCTAATTTGTTGTATTTTGTGACGACAAAGGTACCATCCACATAGCGGACCCAAAGCTTGGGCTGCAGCGTGGGTCGGACTGTTCATTCTAACCTCTGCATAACTGTTTCTGCTATTGGTGATCCCATAGGCATCCCATTGATTTGTTTGTAGATCTTGTTTTGAAGGTGAAGGTGAAGGTGAAGTGGGTTGAGAGGCACAGGTCTTCTAGTTTGAGGATGCTGTCCTTGCTGCTGGAGGTAGTGCTATCAAGTGTTTTGTGTCCTTGGTTCGTCTAGTAATGAAGCCAGTGTTTCTTTGGCTAGGGTGATGTTTATTGATGTGAATAGGGTCATCATGTCGAAGGAAACCATGACCTCGTCGTCCTCTACCTTGGTGTCCTTGATGATATTAAGGAATTCCTGGGTGGAGTAAATGGAGTGACTTGAATCTTCTACTAGGTGTTTCAGTTTGTCTTCTCGTTCCTTTGCTAGTCTGTACATCAGTGGACCGGGAAGTGAGACTATGAGTCTGAGGGGGGACCCTTGTTTATGTACCTTTGGTAATCTGAAGAAAGGGGGTGTGTTGGATCCTTCAGGTTTCATTTTTTGGAGGTCTGTCTTTTAATTTCACCTGTCTTGTGAAGTTTGCTCAGGAATGCTGTGGTACAGTTTTCTAACTGTGGAGTTGGGTCCATCACCACCTGTTGGTAGGTGTTAGTATCTGCACGTAGCGTGTTTGCTTTTTCAATGTATTGTGTTCTGTTCAGGATTATGCGTCCTTTGTCTGCCGGTAGGATTACGAGATTTCTGTCTTGACACCTGACAGCACCAACTTCATCAGCAAGGACAGCATCCTCAAACTAGTGGACCTGTGCCTCACGACCCACTTCACCTTCAACGACAAGATCTGCAAACTGACCAATGGGACGCCTATGGGATTACCAATATCAGGACTCTTAGCAGAAACAGTTATACAGAGGTTAGAATGAATAGCCCTTCCCACCATCCAACTCAAGCTCTGGGTCTGCTATGTAGATGACACCTTTTGTCATCAAGAAATGCAACAAATTAGAAGAAACCATAAACATCATCCTTATTGGTATAAAGTTCACCAAAGAGGAAGAGAACAACAACAGACTCCCCTTCTGAGACATCATAGTGGAACAACAAGCCAAAAGGAGAGCTGCAGATCAGCGTCTACAGGGAAGCCATACACACAGACCAGATACTCAATTATAGGAGCAATCATCTCAGCACCCACAAACGGAGCTGCATCAGAACATTATTTAAATGAGTCACAACACACTGCTGCACCCAGGAACCAAGAGAAGCCGAGGAAAAACACCTACACGACATATTCAGGAACAATGGGTACCCAATAAGCGCAGTCTGCCAATTCCTACACAACAAACCTAAACAAGACACAATACGCCCAGAAACTCTAGCCACCCTGCCATACGTTAAAGGCATCTTGGAGATGATGACCAGACTACTCCGACCCCTAGGTATCACGGTAGCCAACAAGCCCACCACCACACTGAAACAGCTCCTGATGAATTTAAAAGGACCTGGATCAACAACCAGCAGAACGAACGTCATATACAAAAAGCCCTACAAGGACTGCAACAAACATTACATTGGACAGACAGGCAGGGAGCTAGCTACCAGGATACATGAGCACCAACTAGCCACCAAAAGACATGACCAACCATCACTCATATCCATGCACACAGCCAAAGAGGGATACCAGTTCAACTGGGACAACATATCCACCCTAGGACAGGCTAAACAAAGACACACACGGAAATTCCTAGAGGCCTGGCATTCAAACCAGAACTCCATTAACAAACGTATCAATTTGGACCCCTTACGAACCACTCAGAAAAAGAACCAGAAGTCATATCACCCACCATAACAAACCGAGACAGATCAATAACAAGCAGGACAGAACACCAGCGCTTCATCAGAGGCTCACTGATGATGTCACCTAGCATAGTGATGAAATGTCAGAGAATAAATCTATCAGCTCAGCAAGCAAACTTACAACCTGATCCACACAACCTGAGCTAAAAATCTTATCCAAAATCGCAAGCATGCTACATGATATTATGGAATGTTGATCTACATCATCCCAAAGTGGAGGCAAGCCACAAGATTACATGAATATAGATATCAATGAATTGGTGTCTATTCATTCATTTCATACATCAAGCCACAATGAAATTCTTGACAATTTTGCACTGCATGCACATGTACTAACAGCAGCCAATTTAACATCAAACATGTCAAACTATCATAATTTTAAAGTTTTAAAACACTCTAGATTACACCAAGTTAGCTAAAACTCACAACACCAGGTTATAGTCCAACAGATCTATTTGAAAGCACTAGCTTTCTGAGCGCTGCTCCTTCATTAGGTAGTTGTGGAGTTTAAGATCGTAGGACACAGAATTTATAGCAAAAGTTTACAGTGTGATGTAACTGAAATTGTGAAAGACCTGGATTGTTTACTAAGTCTCTCATCTTTTAGAATGAACATGTTGGTTTCAGTTCTTTCAAATGTATATCGCAGAACTTTTTTAAAAGTTACATTCTCAAGTGAACTTTAACAATTGGTGTCATGTCAGCCCAGATAATGTGAGACTGTATGTGCTGCAATGTTCAGATTGATTCTAATCTAAAAAAGGGATTTACAGAATCTTATTTGGATTCATGTAGTTTTTGAGCAAAATAAAATGCAATTGTGCAAGTACAAATTTGCCCCACAAATTTGTGTGTATGTTGGGGGGGTGGTGGTTATGCGTGCCTCTGAGAGGGTGCGTGTGTGCAGGAGTGTATATGTGAGCGTATGAGAGAGAGCTTGTGTAGGAGAGAGGGTCTGCGTGAGTATGAGAGTCTGTAGGTGTGTACGCATGTGCGTGTCTGTCTGTGTCTGCATGTGCGCATAGTGTAGTGGGACATGAACCCAAGATGCCAGTTTACACCATCCCCATGGGTACCGAACTTGGCTATCAGCCACTGTTCGGTCACTTTGCGTTGTGCCTGTCCTAAAGTCCACCTTGGAGGATGGCCACCCGAAGGTCTGATGTCAAATGTCCCGGACTGCTGAAGGGTTCTCCGACTGGGAGGGAACACTCCCAGACACACACTCACATGAACACACACACATAAGTTTGTGGGGTTAATTTATACTTGCACAACTACATTTTATTTGGCTCAAAAACTGCATGAATCCATATAAGATTCTGTAAATCCCTTTTTTAGATTAGAATCAGTCTGAACATTGTGGCACAGACAGTCGCACACCTTAAATGCATTATCTGGGCTGACATGACACCAATTGTTAAAGTTCACTTGAGAATGTAACTTTTAAAAAACTTCTGCAATATACATATGAAAGAACTGAAACCAACACGTTCATTCTAAAAGATGAGAGGCTTAACAAACAACCCAGGTCTTAGTCAATGTATAATTTCAGTTACATCACACTGTAAACCTTTACTATACATTCTGTGTCTTATAATCTTATCCTCCATAATTACCTGATGAAGGAGCAGCGCTCCAAAAGCTAGTGCTTCCAATTAAACCTGTTAGACAATAACCTGGTGGTGCGTGATTTTTAACTTTGTACACCCCAGTCCAACACCGGCACCTCCAAATTATGACCAAGTTTGCCGATAGTGTGGATCATGCCAAATGTTATGTACGTTGCTGTACAACTGGTATTCTGGACATGCTGACCTGAAGGCATGTAAACAGCCAAATACAGCACGTGAATGTTTCATACTGGACATTTTCGTCTGATTAAACAAACTTCTCTAACTCACACCTTTGCGTCCCAAGTTTACTCTCCTGCACTGGTGAAGTCAACATGGTGCTGATATTTTTAGAATACATTACCTTCTATTAATTATTACCGACTACACGATTGCAGTATACTTTAATAAGGATCACGATCAGGATCGTTCAGCCAGGGCGAAGGGGAGGCCGCCGCAACCTCAGCAGAAAGTTCACAACCAGCTCACAGTGCTCCCGCTGTAATGATGTTGTTGGAATGTCTGCCTGCCCGAACGTTCCCTCTTACAATTCCTCTGTCCTTTGTCCCCCGAATGTCGCAGACCTCAATATTCCACTGTCCTTTGTCCCCCGAATGTCGCAGACCTCAATATTCCAATATCCTTTGTCCCCCGAATGTTGCAAACCTCAGTATTCCACCATGCTTTGTTTCCCGAATGTGACAGTCTTCAATGTTCCACTACCACTGGCTCTATTGCCCGTACTACTGCAGCGTGCTCATCCGAATGACTCAGACCTTCCAACCCGGAAAAAGAACATCCTCTCACTAAGTAGGCAACCGCGCCACCAAGAGGCAAGGAGTCTCCTCTGCCGCGCCAAATAGTGACAAGGAAGTGAAAGAAACACGTGTTGATTTATGGTATTTCACTGTTCAAGATTGTCTAAACAAACCCCAAATGGGAATGTATATGTAATACATACATTCAAGCCTACACACACCCAAGTTGTTGTGTTGGCTTTCTGGTTCTCATATGAATCAATAATGACTACATTTCAAAGTAATTGATGAGCTTGAAAGTTTATGAAGTTTAATCTCAATAAAGTACACACCCTTTTCTCGTGCAGCATAATGCAAAAGATGAAGAACTAAGAAAGAAATCTTTGTTGTCAATATGAGTCCTGTAAATTTAGATTTCACAGAGGGTGTTACACATAAATTGGAGTCACCTAATACTCCAAATAGGATTGTGTGTACAATGTAACTGGTTGTTTCAATTCAGTTCTCACCCGAGAATTTACATGATCAATCTCATGATAGATAATTCAAGTGTCAGGTTGCCACAGTAAACGTTGTGGAGAAAAGTGAGGACTGCAGATGCTGGAGACCAGAGTTGAAAAATGTGATGCTGGAAAAACACAGCAGGCAGGCAGCATCTGAGGAGCAGGAGAATCGACGTTTCGGGCATAAGCCCTTCTTCAGGGATGAAGAACCTCAATATTCCTGAATATTCCTGAGGTCATTCCTGAAGAAGGGCTTATGCCCAAAACGTTGATTCTCCTGCTCCTCGGATGCTGCCTGGCCTGCTGTGTTTTTCCAGCATCACATTTTTCAACAGCAAACGTTGTGTCATAGACATTTCTGTGGCCAGCAGAGAAAAAGCAGAATGGTGTGTTGTTTCCCTGGTGCCAGGATCAAGGATGTCTCAGAGAGGTGCAGAATGTTCTCACGGGGGAGAGGGCCAACAAGAGGTCATTGTTCACATTGGAACCAACAATATAGGAAAGGAAAAGGTTGAGATTCTGAAGGGAGATTACAGAGAGTTAGGCAGAAGTTTAAAAAGGAGGTCCTCAAGGGTAGTAATATCTGGATTACTCCCAGTGCTACGAGGGCAGGAATAGGAGGTTAGAGCGGATGAATGCATGGCTGAGGAGGTGGTGTATGGGAGAAGGATTCACATTTTTGGATCAGTGGAATCTCTTTTGGGATGGAAGTGACCTGTATAAGAAGGACAGATTGCATGTAAATTGGAAGGGGACTAATATACTAGCAGGGAAATTTGCTAGAACTGCTTGGAAGGATTTAAACTAATAAGGTGGGGGGTGGGTGGGACCCAGGGAGATAATGGGTGGGACCCAGGGAGATAGTGAGGAAAGAGATCAATCTGAGACTGGTACAGTTGAGAACAGAAGTGAGTCAAACAGCCAGGGCAGGCAGGGACAATGTAGGACTAATAAACTAAACTGCATTTATTTCAATGCAAGGGGCCTAACAGGGAAGGCAGATGAACTCAGGGCATGGTTAGGAACATGGGACTGGGATATCATAGCAATTACAGAAACATGGCTCAGGGATGGGCAGGACTGGCAGCTTAATGTCTACAGGAAGGATAGAAAAGGAGGCAAGAGAGG
>NC_057727.1:47499697-47574138 GCF_004010195.1 Chiloscyllium plagiosum
CTAATGGACTGAGAAGTGGCAGATGGAGTTTAATTCAGATAAGTGCGAGGTGCTACATTTTGGGAAAGCAAATCTTAGCAGGACTTATACACTTAATGGTAAGATCCTAGGGAGTGTTGCTGAACAAAGAGACCCTGGAGTGCAGGTTCATAGCTCCTTGAAAGTGGAGTCGCAGGTAGATAGGATAGTGAAGAAGGCGTTTGGTATGCTTTCCTTTATTGGTCAGAGTATTGAGTACAGGAGTTGCGGCTGTACAGGACATTGGTTAGGCCACTATTGGAATATTTCATGCAATTCTGGTCTCCTTCGTATCGGAAAGATGTTGTGAAACTTGAAAGGGTTCAGAAAAGATTTACAAGGATGTTGCCAGGGTTGGAGGATTTGAGCTACAGGGAGAGGCTGAACAGGCTGAGGCTGTTTCCCTGGAGCATTGGGGGCTGAGAGATGACCTTATAGAGGTTTACAAAATTATGAGGGGCATGGATAGGATAAATAGACAAAGTCTTTTCCCTGGGGTCGGGGAGTCCAGAACTAGAGGGCATAGGTTTAGGGTGAGAGGGAAAAGATATAAAAGAGACTTAAGGGGCAACCTTTTCACACAGAGAGTGATACGTATATGGAATGAGCTGCCAGAGGATGTGGTGGAGGCTGGTACAATTGAAACATTTAAGAGGCATTTGGATGGGTATATGAATAGGAAGGGTTTGGAGGGATATGGGCCGAGTGCTGGAAGGTGGGACTAGATTGGGTTGAAATATCTGGTCGGCATGGACAGATTGGACCGAAGGGTCTGTTTCAATGCTGTATATCTCTATGACTCTATGACTCTATATACCACACTCTCATTGCCCATCTGCTCACGGAGTTAAATTAGCACTGGGTTTCCCCAACATCACAAGTTTAAAATTATTATCCTGCTATTCAAATCTCTCCCTAATTTTGTTTTAGCAATGAGATTTTAGATTGCAAAAGTTGAACAATGTAAATCTGAGATGGTATTTCTCTGAGCATGAAACAGAGGAGCAACAGTCGGCCAATCAGCTCATTGAGTCTGTCCTGCCAATCAATGTTAAAAATCACACAACACCAGGTTATAAGTCCAACAGGTTTAATTGGCAGCACACTAGCTTTCAGAGAGCTGTTCCTTCATCAGGTGATAGTGGAGGACACAATTCTAAGGCACAGAATTTATCGTAAATGTTTACAGTGTGATGTAACTGAAATTATACATTGAAAAATACCTTGATTGTCTGTTGAGTCTTTCATCTGTTCGAATATCATGATAGTTTCACTTCTTTCATGTGTAAATCATAAAACTTTTTTTTTTAAAGTTGCATTCTCAGGTTAGCTGTTAACAATGCCGATAGCCAGACAATATGTTGAAGGTGTTAGCCCCCTGTGTTCCCTGTCTATGCCATGATGTTTAGATTGACTCTAATCTAAAAAGTGAGAAAACAGGGTTTTACATTAATTCATGCAGTTTTTGGGCTCAGAGTTTTACTTGAATTCATGCAGTTTTTGAGCAAAGTACAATCTAACTCTGTAAGTACAAATTCACCCCACAAAATATTTGTGTGCATTTGGGTCTTTGTCTGTCTGTATGTGTGTGTGTGTCTGGGGTGGGGGATTGTGAGTGTCTGTGAGAGGGAGTGTGTATGTGTATGCATGAGTGTAGAGTGGTCTAAGTCTCTGAGAGGATGCCTGTGTGGGTGGGGGAGTGTGTGTATCTGTAAGGGTGTGTGTGAGTGTCTATGTGCATGTCTGTGTATATGTGTGTCCGTGTGTATGTGTGTGTGTGTGTGAGAGTGTGTGTGTGTAGGAGTGTCTGTGTGTGTGTATAGTGCAATGGTCAACTGTAATGTGACATGAACACAAGGCCCTCCCTATGGGCACGGAACTTAGCTATCAGCCTCTGCTCGGCCACTTTTCGCTGCTGCCTGTCCCGAAGTCCACCTTGGAGGATGGTCACCCGAAGGTCCGAGGTCGAATGTCCTGGACCACTGAGGTGTTCCCCCACTGGTAGGGAACATTCCTGTCTGTTGATTGTTGTGCGGTGTCCATTCATCCATTGTTGTAGCCTTTGCTCGGTTTCCCCAATGTACCATGCCTCAGGGCATCCTTGCTTGTAACGTATAAGACAGACAGCGTTGGCTAAGTCACATGAGTACCTGCCACGTATAAGGTGGGAGGTGTCCCCACGTATAATGGTGGTATCCATGTCCACACTCTGACACGTCTTGCAGCGCCTACCGTGACAGAATTGTGTGGAGTTGTCCTGGAGTTTTCTCACTTTTTAGATTAGAATCCATCTAAACACTGTGGCATAGACAGAGAACACAGGGGGCTAACACCTTCAACATATTGTCAAGCTAACGTCCATTGTTACAGCTAACCTGAGAATGCAACTTTTACAAAAAGGTTTTATGATTTACACATGAAAGAAATAAAACTATCATGGTATTCGAACAGATGAAAGACTCAGCAGACAATCAAGGTATTTTTCAATGTATAGTAAATTTTTGCTATAAATTCTGTGCCTTAGAATTGTGTCCTCCACTATCACCTGATAAAGGAGCTGGTGTGTTTCCAATTAAACCCGTTAGACTATAACATGGTGTTGTGTGATTTTTAACTTTGTACACACCAGTCCAACACTGGCATCTCCAAATCATGACTGCCAATCAATTCCTGAAGAAGGGCTTATGCCCAAAACATCGATTCTCCTGCTCCTTGGATGCTGCCTGACCTGCTGCGCTTTTCCAGCAACACATTTTTCAGTGCCAATCAATGATGTTATGGTTGACTTGATATCTTCAATTCACCTTCTTGCCTTTTCCCCCGAACATTGGATTCCCTTACTGATTAAAAATCAGACAATCTCATCATTGAATATACTCAATGACCCAGCTTTACAGCCCTCTGTAGTAGAGAATTCCACAGACTCACTATCCTCTGAGAGGAGAAATTCCTGCTTTGTCCTAAGTTAAAAATCACACAACACCAGGTTACAACCACCTGATGAAGGAGCGACGCTCCGACCGCTAGTGTGCTTCCAAATAAACGTGTTGGACTATAACCTGGTGTTGTGTGATTTTTAACTTTGTACACCCCAGTCCAACACTGGCACCTCCAAATCATGACTGCTTTGTCCGAATTGGGTCACCCCTTACTCTGAGATTACTCTAATTCTCGACTCTGCCACAAGATAAAACAGCCTCTCCACATCTGCTCAGCTAAGTTCCCTAAAAATTTTGTAAGTTTCAATATGGTCACCTCTCAATTTTCTAAACCTCATTGAGTATCGGCTCAAATTACTCAACTTCTCCTCATCAGACAATCCCTCCTTCTTTGGATTGCCTCCAATGGTAGTATACCTTTCCTTAGATCGGGACCAAAATTATTCTAGGTATTCCAGGTGTAGTCTAATTAGTTCCTTGGATGGCTTTAACAAGACTTCTCTATTTTTATACTCCAATTCCTTTGAAATAAAGGCCAGCATTCCATTTGCCTTGCCTATTAACTGCTGACCTTGTATGCTAGCTTTTAATGATTTATGCACAATGACCCCAAATCCCTCTAGGCTAAAGCTTTCTGAAGTCTTTCTCCATTCAAATAATACTCAGATCCTCTTTTCTTTTGCTAAAGAGCAAAATCTTACATTTTCTCACATTGCTGGCAGGTAGTGGAATTTGAATTCTATTTAAAAAGATTTGAATTAAGAATCTAATATGACCATTGTTGGGATGGAATGACCAAATGATTCACTTAGCACCCAGGAGTTCACTTTCAGCATCAAACAGATTATTGAAATTACACTGGTGGGAAGAAACCCTCTGAAAATCCAGAGAGGTCTTCATCCAACAAAGGAAAACATATATTTCATCCCACCTTGAACATTTACAAGCCAATCATATTATTTAATTGAATACATTGTGTGCAGTTCTGGTCACCGCATTATAAGAAGGATATGGAAGCTTTGGAAAGGGTGCAGACGAGATTTACTAGGAAGTTGCCTGGAAGGTGTTACAAGGAAAGGCTGAGGGACTTGAGGCTGTTTTCATTAGAGAGAAGAAGGTTGAGAGGTTCCTTAATAGAGACCTATAAGATAATCAGAGGGTTAAATATGGTGGACAGGGAGAGCCTTTTTCCAAGTATGGTGACGGCGAGCATGAGGGGGCATAGCTTTAAATTGAGAGGTGACAGACATAGGACAATGTCAGAGGTAGTTTCTTTACTCAGCGAGTAGTAAGGGTATGGAATGCTTTGCCTGCAACGGTAGTAGACTAGCCAACTTTAAGTACATTTATGTCGTCATTGGACAAGCATATGGACGTACATGAAATAGTGTAGGTTAGATGGGCTTCAGATTGACAGGTTGGCACAACATCGAGGGCCGAAGGGCCTGTACTGCGCTGTAATGTTCTATGTTCTATTTCCAATTAAGCTAATCATATCACTGAATGGCGAGAGATGGACAGGCTTGTGGTTAACTCCCAGTCCCTAAGAACATAAGACATCAGAGCAGAAATTAGGCCATTCAGTCCATCGAGTCTGCTCTGCTATTCAGTCAACCCCATTCTTCCACTTTCTCCCTATAACCCTTGATACTCAAAAACCTATCTACGGTCCTTCATGGTCTCATGATGTTTCCCAGGCTCTCTTATCTCCCTTCTTGGAGCTTTTTCAGTGGACATTGTCTTCCAGTACATTCCTGCCCAGACATTTGCCAGCTGCACAATGTTAATTGCTAATTAATTGGATACTTGGAGACTGGTTAGCAAGGTTAGATCACACGGAATAAAGGGAGAACTAGCCATTTGGATACAGAAGTGGCTCAAAGGTAGAAGACAGAAGGTGGTTGTGGAGGTTTGTTTTTCAGACTGGAAGCCTATGACCAGTGGAGTGCCACAAGGATTGGTGCAGGGTCCTCTACTTTTTGTCATTTACATAAATGATTTGGATGTGAGTATTAGAGTTATAGTTAGTCAGTTTGCAGATGACACCAAAATTGGAGGTGCAGTGGACAGTGAAGAAGGTTACCTCAGATTACAACAGGATCTGGACCAGATGGGCCAATGGGCTGAGAAGTGGCAGATGGAGTTTAATTCAGATAAATGTGAGGTGCTGCATTTTGGGAAAGCAAATCTTAGCAGGACTTTTACACTTAATGGTAAGGTCCTAGGGAGTGTTGCTGAACAAAGAGACCTTGGCGTGCAGGTTCATAGGTCCTGGAAAGTGGAGTCGCAGGTAAATAGGATAATGAAGAAGGCGTTTGGTATGCTTTCTTTAATTGGTCAGACTGTTGAGTACAGGAGTTGAGAGGTCATGTTGCGGCTGTACAGGACATTGGTTAGGCCACCGTTGGAATATTGCAATTCTGGTCTCCTTCCTGTCGGAAAGATGTTGTGAAACTTGAAAGGGTTCAGAAAAGATTTACAAGGATGTTGCCAGGGTTGGAGGATTTGAGCTGTCGGGAGAGGTTGATCAGGCTGTGGCTATTTTCCCTGGAGCTTCGGAAACTGAGAGGTGACCTTATAGAGGTTTACAAAATTATGAGGGGCATGGATAGGATAAATAGACAAAGTCCAGAACTAGAGGGCATAGGTTTAGGGTGAGAGGGGAAAGATATAAAAGAGATCAAAGGGGCAACTTTTTCACACAGAGGGTGGTATGTGTATGGAATCAGCTGCCAGAGTAAGTGGTACAGGCTGGTACAATTGCGACATTTAAAAGGCACTTGGATGGATATATGAATAAGAAGCGTTTGGAGGGATATGCTGGCAAATGGGACTAAATTGAATTGGGATATCTGGTTGGCATGGACGAGTTGGACCGAAGGGTCTGTTTCCATACTGTCCATCTCTATGACTCTATGACCTTTTAAGTTCCTTATTGACCTCATTGCAGGAAATACAAAAGAATATTGATTTTTACTAATTGTTATGTTATCAGTTCCAACACAGTTATATGGTTAGACCTGGTGTTAGAATACTCTAGCTAACAAGTTGTGAACAGTTTCTTTCATACTGTATTTACTGGACACCCCTATCTTTATCCTTGGGTGTCTCACAATGTGCTCATTCAATCCATATTCCAGTGTCTGCTAGTTTCTGAGTCACTCATATCTCCCTGTAACGATATGGGAGTTGTTTTTTACTGTCTGAGACTGGTTTGCTCTCATAATTTTATTTGAATCTTTTCCTCTGATGCTTTTAGCGCATTTTTTTTGTATGTAGGTGAACCTATAACTACTTCAGAATCTATATCTAGGATTATTTGAAGGATATTAACTAAAACATACCATTGGTATTGTGAGAGATTGATGAAATAATTCAAGAGAGATTCAGTAAATAAGTGTAATGTGAAATGTTCTTGCCTATATCTTATGCATAAACAACTGCAGCTGCATATTCTGCCTCAGTTCTGTTACCTTGGGTCTACAAAGCTACTACGGTTCTTCTTGTGAAGACTACATTAATCAAATATTTTCCTCAGCTCTCTAACCACTATCAGCCATGTTCTGCTATATTAGGCATAGGCCATTTTGTGCCGCTTAGTCACGAGCAGCCCTAACAACCACAAAACCATTCTTGATTGTCATAAAAACCTGTCTGGTTCACTAATGTCATTGAGGGAAGGAAACTGCCATCCTTGCCTCATCTGGCCTACAATGGACATGAGCTATGTACCAATGTAGTCAGTTGACTTTACTGTGGCAATTAGGATTGGCAATAAATGCTGGTTTAGCCAGTGATGCCCTCTTCCCATCAATGAATTTTTAAAAATCTGACAGATTTCTCACCTATTTTTGTGTCATCCACAGGCCTTGTTATAAAACATTCCCGCTCCTCATCCAAGTTAAGAAACATATATTGGAAGTAATTGTGGACACAGCATTTATCCTTAAAGCACCCCACTATTTACAAGTTGTCACTCTGAAAAGGTCCCTCTCAATCCAACTCTCCGTCTTCTTTTAATTAGCCTCTGTCTAAGCGAATGTACCACCTGTACACTGTGCTGTTAAGTAGCCTAATAAGCAGGACTTTATTAAGCAGTTTCTGGAAGCCCAAATATGTTACATCCACTGCTTTCCTTTCATCTATCCTGCTTGTTACTACTTTAAAAAATTGTTATTACATCATTTACAATGGATTATAACAATTTTTCCTATAATTGATGCTCAGCTAATTGGCCGATAGTGACCTTATTTTTGTCACCTTCCCTTTTTGAAAAATGGAGTTACATGTCTCCCCTTAGCTGATAAGTAAAAATCCTGCCAAGATCATGCCTACAAGTAGAAATTGCACTATAAGTTGATTAAAAAAAAGCATAACTAGACAACCTCTGCGGGGAAGAAAGGACAACCTGAACACAAATATCTATATTTTCAGTGATATTTCAGTGAAGCTAGTAAAAGTGCAGTCCACTGAAATATATACAATCAATGACTACATGCCAATGACAAGAATGTTCATTTTTATTGTTTCATGGGATGTGAGCATGAATGGTTGGCCCAGCATTTGTTGCCCATGTCAAATTGCCCTTGTGAAGGTGAAGATAAATTGCCTTTTTGAACGAATGCAATCCTTGTGGTGTTAATAAATCCATAGCTGTTTCAGAAAGTGAGTTCCAGGTTTATGTCCCAGCAATCATGAAAAATTAGCTGTCGAGTGCAATATCAGGATAGCATGTGGACAGAAGGGGAACTTCCATGTGGTTGTGTCCCCTTATGTCTGCTGTCCTGATCCATCGAGATGGTAGAGGTCATAGGCTGGGAAGGTGCTGTTGCATATGTTGTTGAGTGATGGAGAAAGTGAAATTGAAGGACCATCAGTTTTGACAAGGCTGTGGGTCCAATCCCACATGTCCAATGTTGCAGACCAATGGCTTTATGGATAAGCTGAAGATAACCTTAAATGGTCTGGTAACAACATTGCTGTTGACACAACGCTGACCTAATCTACCAATTCATTGGTGGTCATACACATGAGGAATGGCACGCAATGCATTTGCTTGGGTCCCTGACTTAAACAAAGCTGTACACATAGTGCTAAAATCTTCATGATTTTCACAGTTCAGAACGATTTAGATATGATTAGATTCCCTACAGTGTGGAAACAGGCCCTTCGGCCCAACCAGTCCACACCGACCCTCCGAAGAGTTACCCACCCAGACCCATTTCCCTCTGACTAATGCACCTAACATTGTGGGCAATTTAGCATGACCAATTCACCTGACCTGCACATCTTTGGACTGTGAGAGGAAACCGGAGCACCCGGAGGAAACCCACGCAGATACCAGGAGAACGTGCAAACTCCACACAGACAGTCACCCGAGGCTGGAATTGAACCTGGGACCCTGGTGCTGTGAGGCTGCAGTGCTAACCATGAGTCACCATGCCGCCCTTTGTCCACACAAAATTATTTATTTTACCTAACTTAAGCAAAGCTGTACCCCACACAGTGCTAAAATCTTCTTGATTTTCACTGTTCAGAATGATTTAGATATGTGTCTCTCAATTGTCTTTTTTGATTAGATTAGATTTCCTACAGTGTGGAAACAGGCCCTTCGGCTCAACCAGTCCACACCAACCTTTCGAAGAGTAACCCACCCAGACTGTGAGAAACAGAACTCACTTACAAATCAATCAGCCTGAGACAAAGCCTTGGAAACAAGAACAATTTATTACAGTCTTGCAAGTACCAGACGCTTCTGCAATCAAGCAGAAATGCGTGCCAAAACAGAGCATGTTAGTTTTCTTATTTAGTTTACATGTTGCGGAATCACTCCTCCCTTTTCCCATCCTATCATAAGTTAGTTATTTTCCTATCTGGCCATCCTGCTGTCCTTGTCTGCATTCTTTGTTCCTTGTTTGTTACAGCTTGTTCTTTTATCCATTTTCTCTTATCATACTACAAGCTTTATTGTGAAATACCCCTGCTGCTTCTTTTTGTGGTCAACTACAATACTTCAAAGTTATTTCCTAGCTTTAAAAGACCCTCTATATTCATTTAAGTCTTAGCCTTAAGTATGCTACATGCTACATGCTACAAGAATTCCGTGACTGTTTGTATAATGTTCCCCTTCCCTTCCCCCCACTACACCCCCTCACCCACCTGCAGAAACTACATTTCTAAGCTCCCACAATTCCCCCTTTTTTTTAAAACTATTGTTTCTGCACTTATTAAGTCTCCTTTAATCCATTTTCTTATGTTCTGCCCTCTTAGGCCTTTTGGCGATGAGGTTCACAATCTTACATTTTACATTTGTGTTGTTCGTCCCTTGAACTCTAGAAGCATTCTTTAACTTTCTCTTTGTTGCATATCACCTGCTGATAGTAAAAGCATCTGATGATTTATTTGGATTCCTTCCCCAAGGGATGTCATCAGTCGGCTCATTACTCATTTTAGGACATTGAACCCTACCACCAGACCCACTAATATCAATAATCCATAGATAGCTAGATTGACTAACCACCTTCCCCAACCCGTCAATCCCCAATTCCCCCATTCCCATCCTTTTTCGTTCCGGTACCTATTACCGGCCTCCCTTATCTTGGCGATTTTGTCTCGCACATGTTTGGAGATATCAGTAATGTTAGAGGAGACCTCAGGTATGTACGTACAACATTCCCCGCCAATTAGTGCACAGGTACCACCCTTTTCTGCTAGAATATAGTCCAGAGCCATCCTGTTCTGAAGGGTTGTTAGCCTAGTGGCAATCATTTCGGTCGTTATGGCTGCTACTTGGGATTGGGTTTCGGCCAACGCATCAGCAGTATTGTTGGCCAACTCTTCCAGGGAAGCCGCCAACTTTTGTATTTCTACTCCTGCTCGAGCGGTCCCATACATAGGTACCAAAGTCCAGAGGAGGCGATCTCCTTCGGTTACTTTCCGGGTTACTCGCCTTCCTCCCTGTTTATTCCAAGGTATTTTTGGGGCTCTCTTTAACAGCCTCAAGTGGGGAATTATATAGGCAAGGTAGCAGCAGCCACTCCAGCCTTTCTGGTTTTGAGGTAGTGTCTGAACTGGATGGTCCCAGCACCCATCCGCCACTCCAAACGTACTTCTCGCCGGGGATAAATGGGTAGGCCTTTAAGCCACACACCCAATATGTCCCATTCAATATTCGGGGAATGGTCGCGGCAGTGGCTTAGCTGGTGTTGACACAAGATGATTTTCCTAATCGGAAGGGTGCGGTATCATTCTGATTACAGAAACAAGTGATATTTACTGTTCCTTTCGGTGGGGAAACTCTAAGGCCATCGATAGCACCCAAAGTTTTCGGGGCTGGTCGAGGGAACCATCCTGCAAAGTTATAATTACCCCTTTAAAATCTCCAAGTTGTATCATTTGAGCCCGAGTCAAATTGTTGTACATCATACACTTCTTCTTTGGTAAGTGGTATTACCGTGAGAGGAATTCCGGATTCCCCATGTTGTGGGATCTCCGCACATACCCAACAGTCGGTATGCCCCCTTAGTTTAGCATAATTCTGACATAAAGCGGTAAAATGATTTTTCTCACCCACCCCCTTGGCAGCTAGCGCCAATATTATCGTGACAACATAAAGCTGACCACTCATTTCAGCTCACAACCCTATCTGTCTATTCCCTAACCCTTTAAATACCAGGGATGAGTGAGTCCATGCGACACTTACAATTGTTTTGGGATACAGTTTTTTAACCAATACTTAATAATCTCTTATCTCATTCTGGATCAGTGGTGCTGGAAGAGCACAGCAATTCAGGCAGCATCCGAGGACAGGCAAAATCGACGTTTCGGGCAAAAGCCCTTCATCAGGAATAAAGGCAGAGAGCCTGAAGCGTGGAGAGATAAGCTAGAGGAGGGTGGGGGTGGGGATAGAGTAGCATAGAGTACAATAGGTCAGTGGGGAAGGAGATGAAGGTGATAGGTCAGGGAGGAGAGGGTGGAGTGGATAGATGGACTTGTCCGACTGCCCAGCTCCTTTTCCACCTATCCACTCCACCCTCTCCTCCCTGATTTTCAGAGGGTTGTCTGTAGGATGAGCTTGCCACTCTACCAAAGGGGAAGGAGCGTCCACGGGGCCCTCAACATGAGCGTGATGACTCCACCCTTTTTCAGCAGTTTGGATGGCTGTTTCAGTAGTCAGGAGGGTTAGGAAGGTCCCTCTCAGCCTGAGTGCAGTTTGGTATCTTTCCAGGTCTTTATCAGGACCCAATCACCCGGTTGTATTCGATGTATGGCGAACTCAAGTGGAGGTGTCTGGGTCAACAGACCCTTCTTTCTAAGGACAGACAAAGAAGAGCTGAGCGCCACAATATAGTTCTTTAAAAACTTATCATTGAACTCTACAGTTGGTAGAGTTCCCCTTTTCCACCCAAGAAAGGTAAAACAAACATCATCTCATAAGGAGAGAGGCCTATATCACGCCTTGGCTCAATCCTAATGCATAGCAACGCGATAGGTAAACATTTTTTGTCCATGGTAATCGAGTCTCTAGGACTAGCTTAGACAATTGCTTCTTTAAGGCTTGATTCATTCGTTCCACCCGTCCAGAGGAAGGCGGGTGCCAAGGAATGTGGAATTCCCAAGAGATCTCTAATTCTGCCATTACTTCTTGTAGAATCTTAGAGGTAAAATGGCTACCTTGGTCTGAATCTATACTTTCCACCACTCCATATCAAGGAATTATATGTTCTAAAAGAATTTTCACTACTCCCTTCGAGGTAGCTGAGGACATTGGAAACGCCTCCACCCACCCAGTTAGCTGATCCATTAGGACTAATAAGTACTTTTGTTTCCCTACTGGGGTAAATTTTGTGTAATCTACCTGTATTCTTTGAAAAGGTCTTACCCCAGGGTTTCTTCCACCTCTTGGCCCCCCTCTAGTTACTTTCTTATTAATCTTTTGGCAAGTCGGGCATCCTGCGCATACCTGCTTGGCTAATGTGTATATCCCTTTACATCCGTACTTCCTTAACACTATGTCACACATGGCTTGGGAGCCCCAATGACTGCCTTGGTGCAAGGCGGTTAGGATGTTTCTCATGACTGGTTTACTTAATAACTCCCTTCACCCCGGAGGATCCATCTTCCTTGGGTTGTCTTAGCCATCATTACAGTTACTGCACTACCCTCCACCCAATTTTTAAGCCCAGCAATATAATCAAATCCCTACCGAATAGATTACTTCCAATGTCAGGAATATATAGTAATTGTCCTATCACTTCCTCATCATTTCCTCTAATTAGGGTTGGCTCAAAAATAGGCACCAAGAATTCCTCGCCTTTTACTCCAGAAACCTTAAGATACTCCTTAGTCAATTTAACACCGCTCGGTCTAAAACTTAGGGATGACCGTGCCGCTCCCGTGTCCACCAGAAATACTGCCTCCTCCCCTTCAGGTCCCACCTTTAAATTTATCAAGGGTTCCTGGTGGGTCTCGGGAGGAAGGAACCCCTGACTCCCTTAATCTTCATCTAAGGTCATTAGGGAAACGGCTTCCCTTTCTCGTGCTAATTCTGGGCATTCCCATTTAAAATGCCCCACTTTCCCGCAATGGTAACACCCTGCCTGTTGCCTCCTTTCCCGGGTATCTGACCCTTGTCTTTCGTGTCCTCCCCTACCCTTCCTGTTATCCCCTGATCCCATTCTCCTTTTTGTTATTTCTTCTACTGCCGCCACCATCATTTTGGCTTTCTGTTTCTGCTTCTCGTCTTCCCTTTTCACATACACTTTCTGTGCCTCACATAACAGTTCTTCCATCTGTCTTTCACTCCATCCATCTAATTTCTGTAATTTCTTTTGAATGTCCGGCCATTATTTAGTTACAAACTGGACCTTTAAGATTATCGGATTATCGGGATCCATTCCCGAATACTTCCTTGTGGCCTCCTTGAGCCTTTTAAGAAATGCAGAAGGGGTTTCATCCTTCTCTTGTTGTACTTCAAAGGCCTTAACAAAGTTTTATGATCTAGGTGCCGCCTCTTTAATTCCTAATATTACCATTTCTTGTAGATTCTGCATTGACTCCCTATCTTCTCTGTCATTATTTTCCCAATAAGGGTCAACATTTGGGAATTTCTGTTCTGCTGGGGCCCCTTCTTCCCCAACTGGATGCTTCTTTTCCCATTCTTATAAAGCCGCTCTCCTAATCATACCTCGTTCTTCCCCTGAAAATAACGTTCCTAAAATTGCCATCAGTTCTCCCCAGGTATATAAATTAGGCCCTAGGAATTGCTCTAATTGTTTGGCTAGTCCAACCAGATCCTCTATTAAACTTTTCATTTCCTTTTTAAAGACCCTAACTTCACTGCTAGTTAAGGGAGCGTTTACATATCCGATTGTACCTTCCCCAATCAGAACCTCTCGTAAGGGACATAAGTTTACATTTTCCATTATCTCTGCTCCTCCTTTATGTGTGGTGGCTCGAGTGACTCTGCCCCCCTCCCCCCGCCCTAGGTTCTGCATCTTTTAGTTCAGAGTCCATTCCTCTTTCTGTGTCTGGACTTGGTTCCACTTCGGGAGCTGTAGGCTCGTTCCAGGGAGTAGTATATGGGGGCGGCAAACACGTTAAGGGATCCCATTGTGGCTTCCCTTGTTCATTCTTTTTCTGTTCTTTCCCTGATTCCTCCGTACTTATGGGACATAATTTCTTTCCCACGCTCCCTATCCAACAAGCCGCATAATCGGACTCTTTTTGACTGTACGGTTCTTTTCGATTGACATATATATTAAGATCTTGACACAGCCAATCCTCCTTGGACCCATATTTGGGCCAAAAAAAAATACCAGGCGCCTTAATACTTTCTCTAGTCCAAACGAAACAACAATATTTTATTGTTGTAGCCTTATCTTTCTCCCGCATCCGGGAGTTGTGTTCCCAATTACCCAACATTCTCCCCAAAGAACTGTCGGGCAGGATATATCCCCTTTAATGTTATTTACAGATCGATCGTTACACAGGCAACTCCCCGTACCTCCCATTGTTGCTAATTTAATTAATCTTAATGAGGTCCGGTGTCACCTTCTTCCACACCCCCTTCAGGGTCCTGACTAGACACCTTACTCGTCCAATTAATCTGACCAATTACATGCTTTTTTTTTGAGACTTCAATTGTTCTCCATAAATCACTCATATATAAGGATAAAAGAGATTAGTTAGAAACTGATAGTAAGGCAGTCATTACCTGTAAAACGAACAGGAGTTAACATTTTATTTCATAATCTGTAAAATCCTTAACCTTAAAAGAAATCATGTTAAAATTTCCATAGTAGAAATCAGATTCAAAACAGTACCGGATCTCGAGCTCCAGGGAACAAAGCACAAACATTCAATCACCAACAAACAAATGTGCATTCAAACCAAATCACAAAGGGTTAAACTTTCTACTCGCTGTACAGCTCTTTCTCCCTCTCCCTCTCCCTCTCCCTCTCTCTCTCACACACACACACAGACACCGTATCTCACAGACACTTTGAGCTTCCCGCAACGACTCCTCTAGCTTTTAAATATTCTTCTGGACGTCTGGCCATAAGTTAGTTACGAAGTGCACCCTCAGTAGCCCTTCAGCTACTAGCCCTTCTGACACGGGCTGTTTTCCATTGACATATGCTTTATTTTACATATCGCCAATTCCCTATACTTTTGTGAGAAACAAAGCTCAGACACTTCAATAATTGCAGTCCGAGACAAAATCTGAATCAGTAGTGTCCTTTACTTTACTCTCGCAAGAGGGTGTGATGTCCAGTGTCTATAAGGAAGGGGACATACACACCCCAAATTCAATTAATACACAACATTTATATAATTTGGTTTCTTTTGTTTTACATTGCTCCTCCCCTGTTTACATCTTCCACTTCCCTAAGACCGGCACCCATTACTCCTGTTTATCTCTTGCTTTATCCGGCCTTGTCTGTGACAAAATGCTTCTTTCTGGCCTCACAAGGCCATTTGACCTCATCCCGCTGTAGGTCATTGTTAGGCATATTCTTTCTTCACCATTATCTACTCCCTCCATCTGTACCTTCCCCTGATCCTTATGACCCTTTTAATTGGGGTTTGTTTCTGTGTTTCTGTAAAAGTGGGAAACAGATGTTTATACCTACTGTTTGTACGGGCGTATCTAGCTTAACTTCCTCCCCTAACAGCATCTTATCTATTTGCCTGTAATATCTACCATTGTTTTGCTGTCACATTTCATTCTGGCATACAATTTTAGCTAATACAAAAACAATTATGTATTTCCTCCACACAGTTTCCATTCTTGTTGACTCAGCTCTTGGCTAAAACAATTACACACTCGTGTGAGTTCATTTACTTTGTTTAAGTAAATGGAATTGCAGAAGTAACACTATTTTTCCCACATCCCACACTTTCGTACGTCCCGACCATCAAGGCAATACTTAAGGGTCTCTTTTCTTACCTTGGTCTGTGCATAGAGTTACCTGGTCGTTTCGGTGCACCCCATCCCGCGGCAATTCCTGCAGCAAATACCGCTGCCCCCGGTCACCTGGATATATCCTTTAAGACCTTTCCCTACCCGGGTCTTGTGCACAAGAGTTGCCCGACCGAACCCGCCGCGTCTGCCTGCCTTGTTTCCAGGGTCTCCCAGTCCGGATCGTACTTGCCCAAACCGCGAACAACAAGCAAGGGAGACAGAGATCACCGAAATCGGCAAGGTGCACCTCCCCCGTCGTCCCAAGACTGTTGAGTGGTCGGAGTTTTGGATCCCGGAACGAGGCCCTCAATTGTGAGAAACAGAACTCACTCACAAATCAATCTGCCTGAGACAAAGCCTTGGAAACAAGAACAATTTATTACAGTCTTGCAAGTACCGGATGCTTCTGCAATCAAGCAGAAATGCGCACCAAAACAGAGCATGTTAGCTTTCTTATTCAGTTTACAAGTTCTGGAATCACGCCTCCCTTTTCCCATCCTATCATAAGCCGATTACCTCACTTGTTAGTTATTTTCTTATCTGGCCATCCTGCTGTCCTTGTATGTCTGCATTCTTTGTTCCTTGTTTGTTACAGCTTGTTCTTTTATCCAGTTTTCTCTTCTCATACGATAAGCTTTATTGTGAAATGCCCCTGCTGCTTCTTTTTGTGGTCAACTACAACACTTTAAAGTTATTTCCTAGCTTAAAACTATTTTCTTTAAAAGACCCTCTATATTCATTAAAGTCTTAGCCTTAAGTATGCTACATGCTACAAGAATTCTGCGACTCTTTGTATAATGTTCCCCTTCCCCCCACTACACCCCCTCACCCATCTGCAAAAACAACATTTCGAAGCTCCCACAAGACCCATTTCCCTCTGACTAACGCAATAAAAACTATGGACAATTTAGCATGGCCAATTCACTTGACCTGCACATCTTTGGACTGTGGGAGGAAACCAGTGCACCCAGAGAAAACCCACACAGACACGTGGAGAATTTGCAAATTCCACGCACAGTCACCCGAGGCTGGAATCGAACGTGGGACCCTGGTGCTGTGAAGCTGCATGCTAACCACTGAGCCACCATGAAGAAAACCCATTACTGAGGATAATCTGACTAAAATCAGAACGAAGTAACAGCACTTGTTATTTTCTACATGAAGTAATCTCTCATAAAACAGAAAGTTTGGACCACACCAATGATCTATCAACGTTGTGTCTTTCAATTTTAACTCTAACTTGCCCTTCTGCCTTTTCAGTCTTTACAAACCTTGTCAATAGTTGAAAATATAGGCCTTTTGTAATATGTAATCATGTTGCCCATATTCTGCCACTTCTCCCTTAGTGCTTGTAATTTGCAAGTTCTAGTTCCCACCACTAAGTTACCCCACCACACATCTCAGACAGCAATTGGCAGTTTGAAGAATTAAATAAACTGACCACACAAAATGATAGCAGTGCACTTCTGGCAATCTCTGCATTTGTTTCTCTTTATTTTCAAGTAATTTACACCTCAGCAATGGGTGGCATGGTGGCTCAGTGGTTAGCACTGCTGCCTCACAGCACCAGGGGCCTTGGTTTGATTCCGGCCTCGGGCAACTGCCTATGTACATTCTCCCCGTGTCTGTGTGGGTTTTCTCTGGGTGCCCCGGTTTCCTCCCACAATCCAAAGATGTGCAGGTCAGGTGAATTGGCCATGCTAAATTGTCCATAGTGTTAGGTGCATTAGTCAGAGGGAAATGGTCTGGGTGGGTTACTCTTCGGAGGGTCGGTGTGGACTGGTTGGGCCGAAGGGCCTGTTTCCACACTGTAGATAATCTAAAAAAAAACCAGGATATATGGATGATTCGTGGAGACCCACTTCAGCAGAAAAAAGGGAAGAAGATACAAGGAATGGATGGTAAATCAATTATTTCCCCTGATATTATTCTTTTGGAATCAAGCATTCATATTTAATTACATATTTATTCACAACCCATTTACTTGTTGATAATTCTATTTAATCATTTGTACTTTGTGGCATGATATTGGATTGAGTAAAATCCATGCCTACTGATGCTTAATTATTAAAGTGTTGGTCAGCTTTCCTATTATTAATTTTTTGTATTTATTCTTTGCAGCCAGAGTTCCATATAATTTATTTACTTTATTTTTGTTTTGAGATGAAGGGTGTTAAGATTTATTAATTTTAGAAGTACTGGTTATGGTTGGATTAAAGTGCTTCATTATACTTGCTGACTAGGCATTGGGAAACAGCAGTTATGAAGCCTAGAAATGAGGGAAATGGTTGACTCAATTACAGTTCCAGTCTGCAGCCTTCCAAGGTACAATAAATTTCTGAATTGGTAGCCTTTCAGGCTAGAGAAGTTGATAGAGGGAATTGAACACAGAAATAATAGGACTAATGGAACAGGATATCTCAGAAGTACTGGGATTTAGAATGCAGGATTTGCTTATTTTTCTTTCCATCTCCACCATCACTCTGACTCATTATTAAGATGGTTGGGTGCAAAGTATGATGCCATTTGATGGACAAGTTATCACCATTTTAAATGATTGAAAAGAAACTTCCCTCAGTCACTAATGTCAATACTGCTGCGTTTCAAGAAGGATTTAAATGTCTGTGTAGAGTTTTGTTTGTCCTGGCCATTTGAGAATTGAGAAAGCAGGACCTGACAAAGGAGATGCTTTTCAGATATCTTGTGTCTAGTCCATCAAAGTTGGTTTTGAAGGAGTCTTACCAGAATGCTAGCAAAGCAGATTTGAAGAAGGACACTATATTTGTTTGGCAGTCTGCCCATTGACTCCAGAGAGTGCCGTAGGGACATTGCTGATTGAGTTTCTCAACTCCCACCTCTTACTAACACACAGGCCAGCTCTCATCAGAGTATCAGAGTGTGTTAATAACAATTGTTCTGTATAATAGTACTTGAGTTGACTTTTTGAGTTCTTTGTTGTCAAGTCCTCACTGCCATTTTCATGGAAAGCTGAGTGGTGCAACTGATCTCCTTGTCAATTATGGCCATTTTGGTCATGGTTGTTACCAAGATGTAGAAAGTGCTCAACCTATTACAGAGTCTCTCCTTCAACATATATGGGAAGTGAAATATTTGACAGGCCATGTCTGGGTTGATATGAGTTTTTTTTTTGTAACAACTAAGTTCAGACCAAGTCTCTTGTTTTCAGAATTGAAAAGATCAAGACTGTCTTGCAAATCTAGTTAAAAGTCACACAACACCAGGTTATGGTCCAACAGGTTTATTTGGATGTACAAGCTTTCAGAGCGCTGCTCATCCACCAGGTATCTGTGGAGTAGGATCATTGGACTCAAAATTTATAGCAAAAGATCACAGTATCATTCACTGATGTGATATATTGAACAAACCTAGATTGCTGTTAAGTATTTCATCTTTTAGAATGGGTTGCAGGTTTTGATTAACTAATATGTAAATCCCAGAACAACTTCTTTCAAGTCACATTCCTGAGATAACTTAAGGTTTCATTAAAAAAAGGTGATATCTCAGCTCAGACAATGCATTAAAGTATGAGGTTAGAGTCTGTAAGTATTCCAATCTTGAGTCAGACTGGTTCTATTTCCAAAGTAGGAAATTATAAAATGTCATGTGGATTATAAAAAAAATTGACTGCCTACAGATTGTGTGCTTTTTGCACAACATATAATGTACCTGCAAATAAAATTCTGCAAATGCAAATTCACCACATAGACTTATGTGCGCGTGTGAATGCATGTGAGGGAGAGAGAGAGTGCGTTTGTTTGTGTGTGCGTGCTTGATAGAGTGCGTGCATGAGTGCACTGGAGTATATGCCTGTGAGAGGGTGTGTGCATGTCTGTGAGGTGTTTGTGTGTTTAAGAGACCATGTGTATGAGAGAGGGTTTACATGAGTGTGTGAGTATGTAAGAGTGTGTGTGTGTCTGTGTGCTTGTGTGTGAGTGTGTGCGCAAGTGTAGTGGGGTCACCTTTAGTTTGACACGAATCCAAGGTCCCGGTTGAGGCCATCCTCATGGGTACCAAACTTGACTATCAGCCTCTGCTCGGCCACTCTTCGTTGTTGCGTATCCCAAAGTCCTCTGCGGTCAGGGACATTCAGCTTTGGATCTTTGGGTGATCATCCTCCACGGTGGACAAAGCCCCCACACTCACACACATGTGCACATCCTCTCACAGGCATATACTCCATCACACTCACACGCGCGCACACACACACTCTCACTCCCTCACATGCACGCATACAAAAATATAAGTCTATGGGGTGAATTTACATTTGCAGAATTGTATTTACAGATACATTCTATTTTGTTCAAAAAACACACAATCTGTAGGCAGCCAATATGTTTTATTATCCATGTGACATTTTATAAATTCCTACTTTGGAAATAGAACCAGTCTGACACAAGATTGATAAAACCTTAAGTTATCTCAGGAATGTGTCTTGAAAGAAGTTCTGGGATTTACATATTAATGAATTGAAACCTGCAACCTAATCTAAAAGATGAAAGACTTAACAGCAATCTAGGTTTGTTCAATATATCGCATCTGTGTATGATACTGTGATTTTTTTGCTATAAAATCAGCGTTTTATAATCCTACTCCACTAGCTACTTGACAAAGGAGCAGTGCTCTGGAAGCTTGTACTTCCAAATAAACCTGTTGGACCATAACCTAGTGTTGTGTGATATTTAACTTGGTAAAAACAATGACTGCAGATGCTGGAAACCAGATTCTGAATTAGTGGTCCTGGCAAAGCACAGCAGTTCAGGCAGCATCCGAGGAGCAGTAAAATCGACGTTTCGGGCAAAAGCCCTTCATCAGGAACACAGGCAGAGAGCCTGAAGGGTGGAGAGATAAGTGGGAGGACGGTGGGGGTGGGGAGAAAGTAGCATCGAGTTTGGAAGAGGGTCTCCCTGAGATTGTTGTAGAGAGAGGAGGAAAACTTCTTCAAGGCAGGCATCCTTGCAAGAGGATTCGCAGTAGGGTTAAAATCAACTAGGTAAAATGTTTAACTTTGTCCACCCCAGCACCTGCACATCACTGCAAATCTCGGATAGAACCGACAGTAATTTAAACTAGTAAGGTGGAGCAGTGATACCCAGGGAGATAGTGAGGAAAGAGAACAGTCTGAGATTGGTACAGTTGGGAAAAGGAGCAAGTTAAACAATCAGGGCAGGCATGAACAAAGCAGAGAATGATAAATTAAATGGTATTTATTTCAATGCAAGAGAAAAGGCAGATGAACTCAGGGTATGATTGGGAAAATAGAACTGGGATATCATAGCAATTACAGAGACGTGGCTCAGAGATGGACAGGACTGGCAGCTTAATGTTCCAGCATACAGATGCTACAGGAATGATAGAAAGAAGGGCAAGAGATGAGGGGGAGTGGCGTTTTTAAAGAGGGATAACATTACTGCTGTACTTAGGGAGGATATTCTTGGGAATATGTCCAGGGACGTTATTTGAGTTGAACTGAGAAATAAGAAAGGGATGAACACCTTCTTGGGATTGTACTATAGACCCCCTAATAGTTAGCTGGAAATTGAGAAACAAATTTGTAAGGAGATCAGTTATCTGTAAAAATAAGAAGGTAGTTATGGTAGGGGATTTTAACTTGCCAAACATAGACTGGGACTGCCATACTGTTAAGAGCTTGGATGGAGAGGAATTTGTTAAGTGCATACAAGAACATTTTCTGATTCAGAATGTTGATGTAACTATGAGAGAAGGTGCAAAACTAGACCTTCGCCTGGGAAATAAGGCAGGGCAGGTGACTGAGGAGTCAGTGGGGGAGCACTTTGGGGCCAGCGACCATAATTCTATTAGAATTAAAATAGAGATGGAAACGGATATACCGGATCGAAAAGTTAAAGTTCTAAATTTGAGGAAGGCCAATTTTGACAGTAATACGCAAGAACTTTCAAAAGTTGATTGGGGGCAGATGTTCACAGGTAAAGGGACAGCTGTAAAATGGGAAGCCTTCAAAGATGAGACAATGAGAGCCCAGAGACAGTGTGCTCCTGTTAGGGTGAAAGGCAAGGCGGGTAGGTGTAGGGAATCCTGGATAACTGGAGAAATTGAGGTTTTGGTCAAGAAAAAGAAGAAAGCATAGGTCAGGTGTAGACAGTAGAGATCGAGTGAATCCTTAGAGTATAAATGCAGTAGGAATATACTTAAGAGGGAAATCAGGAGGGCAAAAAGGGGACATGAGATAGCTTTGGCAAATAGAGTTAAGGAGAATCCAAAGGGATGTTATAAATACATTAAGGACAAAAGGGGAATTAGGGAGAAAATAGGGCCCTCAAAGATCAGCAAGGCCATCTATATGGAGATGGGGGAGTTAGTAAACGAGTTTTTTGCATCAGTGTTTACTGTGGAGAGCAATATGGAAGATGCAGAAGATGGGGAAATAAATAGTGACATCTTTAAAAATATCCATTTTCAGAGGAGGAGGTACTGGAAATCTTAAAATGCACAAAGGTGGATAAGTCCCGAGACCAAATCAGGTGTATCCTAGAACTCTGTGGGAAGCTAGGGAAGTGATTGCTGGGCCCCTTGCTGAGATATTTGTACCATCAATAGCCACAGATGAGGTGCTGAAAGACTTAATGTGGCTAATGTGGTGCCACTATTTATGAAAGGTGGTAAGGACAAACCAAGGAACTATAGAGCAGTGAGCCTGATATTGGGCAAGTTGTTGGAGAAAATCCTGAAGGACTGGATTTACACGTATTTGGAAAGACATGGACCGATTAGAGACAGTCAACACGGTTGTGTGCTTGGGAAATCATGTCTCACTAACTTGATTGAGTTTTTTTGAAGAAATAACAAAGAAGATTGATGAGGGCAGAGCAGTAGACATGATGTATATGGACTTCAGTGAAGCATGAGATTCCTCATGGTAGACTTCTTAGCAAGGTTAGATCTCATGGAATACAGGGAGAACTGCCAGTTAGATACAAGCTGGCTCGAAGGTGGAAGACAAAGAGTGGTGGAGGAGGGTTGTTTTTCAGACTGGAGGCCTGTGACCAACGGGGTGCCCCCAGGAATCAGTGCTGGGTCCACTACTTTTTGTCATTTGTATAAGTGATTTGGATGTGAACATAGGAGGGATGGTTAGTAAGTTTGCAGATGACACCAAAATTGGAGATGTAGTGGACAGCAAAGAAGGTTACCTCAAAGTACAACAGGATCTTGATCAGATGGGCCAAATGGCTGAGGAGTGGCAGATGGAGTTTAATTTAGATAATTGAGATGCTGCATTTTTGAAAAGCAAATCAGGGCAGGATTTGTACACTCAATGGTAAGGTCCTGGGGTTTTTTGCAGAACAAAGAGACCTTGGAGTGCATTTTCATAGTTACTTGAAAGTGGAGTCGCAACCAGATAAGATAGTGGAGAAGGCATTTAGCATGCTTTCCTTTATTGGTCAGTGCATTGAGTATATGAGTTGGGAGGTCATGTTGCAGCTGTACAAGATACGGGTTAGACAGTTTTGGAATATTGTGTACAATTCTGGTCTCCCTGCTCTCGGAAGGATGTTGTGAAACTTGAAAGAATTCAGGAAGATTTAGAAGGATGTTGCCTGGGTTCGAGGATTTGAGCTATAGGGAGTGGCTGAATAGACTAGGGCTATTTTCCTTGGAGTGTCAGAGGTTGAGGTTTATAAAATCATGATGGACATGGTTAGGGTAAATAGACAAGGGGTGGAAAAGTCCAAAACTATAAATTGAATTTTAGCAGAAGTGAGATCTTTGCTATCAATAAACCTGCCAGGGAATACCCACTAGATAATTTACCATTTAAAATTGCCAACTCTGCTTTTATTTATCTTGGTGTACATGTGGCAGATACACGAGGCAATCTGTACAGGAAAAAGTTTGAACTATTACTGGTACAAATTAAATGAGATTTCGAACGACGGTCTCTCCTTAATTTGTCTGTTGCTGCTACAATTAATTCCATTAAAATGAATATTTTTCCATGATGTTCTTATTTATTTCAATGCATAACCTTAAGAAGATGTGGGTATACTGTAACTTTAAGAGAGTTAGAAGCTCGCAGAACTCCATGACAGCACCAAGTGTTCTCAATAAGGTAACAATGTAACACTTGGTCAAAAGCCAGATTAGCTGGGTTGCCTGGAAACAACAAAACAGATTTGAATTCAGCCAATCAGTTTAAATTATACCCCCCAAAAATTTCCCAAATTACAATCAAGTTTGAATTTAATATATTGACAGACTTGGAAGCCAATGACACAATCTGATGCTTTGGGAGTACAAGACCCAGGGAAAATTGAACAGTTGAAAGGAGAACTGTCTCACCACCCTCATGTAGAGACTGCCTGAAAAAAAAATCGCTCTTAAAGGTACCTTTATCAATCCGTGACCCGTTAAACATAATCCCGAAGAAGAAGAAAAAAAGACACAGGAAGATTTGGGTGACACAATGATTAGCACTGCTGCCTCACAGCACCAGAGACCCGGGTTCAATTCCCGCCTCAGGCGACTGACTGTGTGGAGTTTGCACATTCTCCCCGTGTCTGCGTGGGTTTCCTCCGGGTGCTCCGGTTTCCTCCCACAGTCCAAAAGATGTGCAGGTCAGGTGAATTGGCCATGCTAAATTGCCCGTAGTGTTAGGTAAGGGGTAAATGTAGGGGTATGGGTGGGTTGCGCTTCGGCGGGTCGGTGTGGACTTGTTGGGCCGAAGGGCCTGTTTCCACACAGTAATGTAATCTAATCTAATCTAAAATCTAAATAGAAGATCCGACATCTGGCTGGTTTTGAAAACTTGAATTTTGGTAAAT
This sequence comes from Chiloscyllium plagiosum, assembly GCF_004010195.1. Classification (NCBI taxonomy): domain Eukaryota; kingdom Metazoa; phylum Chordata; class Chondrichthyes; order Orectolobiformes; family Hemiscylliidae; genus Chiloscyllium; species Chiloscyllium plagiosum. The sequence continues at coordinate 47,523,943 of NC_057727.1, forward strand.
CTTGGTGGTTTTATCACTAGTATTATAGAAGGGAAAGTAAATGATTGGTTAGAGGAAGGAGTTGTAAATGGTTGTTAGTTAATTATTCTCTAATACTCTAAGAAATGAAGTTATTAATTTTTACTTTAAATAGTTCTTGGCCTCTTGAATTTTCACAGATTATTGCATGGTGTAAATCTTTTCTGTGGTGCTGGTTTAAAGTAAGCAGGAGAATTTTATAATTTGTCAAACTACTCTGAAGTGTTGGCATGGAGTGCTCTTTGAGAGTTCTTCACCACCTACTGTACTGAGGCCTGCCAAAAGTCCATTCCTTTATACCTTTTTCAGGGTCGGTCCTGGGTGGATTATTGACAAGACTTTTTTTACGCTAAAATGATTTACTTTATTTCGATGGACCTCATAAAATGTTGAGCACTGTGTCTAAACTTTGGGTTAAAAACTTCAACGCTATTCTCTTGACATTAGCTCATTCATCATAATTTCTGGCCTTCAACGATCACTCTTTCCTTTTTCTTTTCTTTTGAGGTTTCCCTATGTTGTCACTGACATGTGTTATTAGAACTATTCCTGGCATGGTCATATCTTAAGTCCAAAGATGTGCATTTTAGGTGGATTGGTCATGTTAAGTTGCCCTGTCGTGTCTGGGGATGTCCAGGGTAGGTGGATTGATCATGGTTATGGGGTTGGAGGAGTATGGTGGAAGACTGGGGTCTGAGTGGGATGCTCTTTGAAGAGTCCTTGTAGACCTGATCAGCTGAATGGCCTCTTTCTGCTCTGCAGGGTTTCTATGGTCTAATAAAGTCACTTGTTATGAACAATACACCTGACTGGGGCATTTTCAGGGACTTCACTCAGACAATTAGAGTTATAGAGATGCACAGCACAGAAACAGACCCTTCAGTCCAACTTGTCCATGCCGATATCCCAACCCAATCTAGCCCCACGTGCCAGTACCCAGCCCATATTCCTCCAAACCCTTCCTACTCATATACCCATTCCAGATGCTTTTAGCACCTCAAGCACATGAATAATTTGTTCATAGTGATTATTTCTTTCAGTTGTTCTTGCTTTCTGTCAAACTGTTGAACTTTAGTGCTGTTCACTAACCATACACTCATGAACTTACATCTCAACAGAGTCCACCTTAAGCAAGACTGAACGAAAAGGCTAACATACTTTTGCACTATGGTTTAAAGAACAGAATGCTACAGACTGAAATAAACATAGAAATATTATTTTTTTTGTTTTAGGGATCTCTCTTCTACTGGAATCAAATTTCTCAGTTCTATGCAAAAGAATCAATAGATTTCTAAAATAATAAAAAGGAATAAAATACTTATGATATTAAACTTTTACTTCAATCCCATGCATGTGCTCCAACCTTTATTTCACTTCTTATAATTGCCATAATTGCAACTGCAAAATCTAGTCCAATATCCCTCAAGCTTACTAACTTCTTTCAGTTTAATATTCCTCGTCTTTTGTCTCTTTGCGATGCAAACATACCTCCGTGATTATCGTGGTTTATGTTTTGCACATTAAACAAAATTTGCAATCTTTCTTTGATATACAATCAATAATATATTTCCGTTGGAATTGGCTTCAATTATAAGATGAGAATGCATCCAGCTTTTCTGGCCTTTCATTATCCAAGCGTAAGCAGCAACTGTGCCAATCGTTTGAAGTTTTATTGACTTTTAGGATGGGCGAAGTTACACTGTCATGCTGCTGAACATGACAAAGGAAAACGAGTATTTTTTTAATAGAGGAGAGGAAGGAACTTCCAACAGCTGGAAATTTGAAATAAATCCACAAAAGAATTAGAATTGGGTTTATTGTCACGTGTACTCAAATACTGAATGCATCTGTAACTCCCAATTTGCAATATACTTCAGACAACGTGAAACAACACCGTCCCCATAATGCTGCCAGACAAGATAAAATGACCACAACCTTCGAAGGATTACATGTAATTTGCTCTCCTTTTGTTAATGATGGGGTGCAACAGCGTTGCGGGATGCTGAGGGAAGGATTTGCTACGTTTAATGGGGCGCTGTGCACGCTGCACCAATAAAACCGAACCAGGAGGCCAAGGAAAAAATGCGAAATCTGGAATTAATTTCCGACAAAGTTTGAAGAACTTTACGGCAACAATGTGCACAGCAAATGACGTGGATTGAAGCGAGCGGATCTGGGGAGCAGACACAATGAAACTTCACTATAAGTTGGCTGTAATCGCTGCTTGTCTGGCTGCTGGCCGCCTACTGTTCTATCTGCTGCTGGGCAACTCGGCGACTGAGCCACCGCCTCGGAGAGATCAAGGGCCAGCGCTGAAAGCCGTCCAGCACGTTCGGGGTCGCCTGGTGACTCGCCAGCCCACCGCTTTTCGCTTGCTGCATCGGCCCGTTTTAAACCAGCAGCCTCGCCCCTTGACAAAAAGGCGGAAAAAGCCAGCCAGTGACAGGTAAGAAGCTGGGAGGAAGAGAAAACGCACTGCTTGGCACTGTCAGAAGTCGCCAGCTCCCGTTTGCACGGGGCATCAGTGGCTCATCTGACTTTGAAGCAACGGTGGACTGTTCCTGCAAATGGTTTGGAGTTGACAAGAAGTGGTTCATAGTCTCCAATTATTTGTGTAGCTAGTGTTTGGAGAATGGCAGCAATGTTTCCGTGCATTCCCCACCGTCCTGTGGTCTGACAGATGTACCGGTGCCAAAGTTTAAACATTCAGTGTGAATGTTTAAATTCACGATTTGGCGGACGGGTGACAATAACGCCCGCTTTTCGATTGTTTAGATCTGAAATAATAGTTCCTTGCGGTTGTTCGTGATTTGTAAAGGCTTTGGGAAAGGGGAATAGCCAGTTTAAAATAGAGCACTGTGTTTAACTGCAGGAAGTTTAAACTGAGACAGTTATCTGGCCTATATTTGTGGATGTTTGTATTTTGAGCTCCTTTTGCTGTTGCAAGAAGTGTTTTCCTTCAGATATATGTCGTCCCCCAAAGAAACATCAACTTGCTGTCATTTTGTACATTTTACAGAGTAAACTATCCCCGTTACCTTAGATTTAAATAAGGTGTTAAAATAGGCTAACATCTGCGTGTTCTTATCTTCAATCCTTATCAACTGTCCTGTTGTACACCAATGTCGACATCTGGAATGAAAACTGCTGATGTAAACATTGTCCCATTGCACTTACAATCTCGGCTCACTAGTGGTGCTGCAACACTTTGACATTTTTCAATTTCTGTTCAGATATTTTCCAACCAGCCTGTTCAGAGATGTTATTACACACCTCTGGAGTAGGCGGGGCTTGAACCCAGCCTCCTGACTTGACTTCTTTCAAAAGGTCTGTAAGATTTAATGTTTAGTTCACTATTACATAAAATCCAAATCTGAAAATGAAACTGACTCTTGTACATTTCAACTCCCCCTCCCACTCTGCCGAGGACATGGAGGTCCTGGGCCTCCTTCACCACCGCTCCCTCACCACCAGACGCCTGGAGGAAGAACGCCTCATCTTCCGCCTCGGAACACTTCAACCCCAGGGCATCAATGTGGACTTCAACAGTTTCCTCATTTCCCCTTCCCCCACCTCACCCTAGTTCCAAACTTCCAACTCAGCACTGTCCCCATGACTTGTCCGGACTTGTCCTACCTGCCTATCTCCTCTTCCACCTATCCACTCCACCCTCTCCTCCCTGACCTATCACCTTCATCTCCTCCCCCACTCATCTATTGTACTCTGTGCTACTTTCACCCCACCCCCACCCTCCTCTAGCTTCTATCTCCACGCTTCAGGCTCTCTGCCTTTATTCCTGATGAAGGGCTTTTGCCTGAAACATCGATTTCGCTGCTCCCTTGATGCTGCCTGAACTGCTGTGCTCTTCCAGCACCACTAATCCAGAATCTTGACCTTTCATGTACAAACTAACATGTTGGACATAAAAGTCTCCATCAAATGTCAGAAAGGTTTTCATTTGGAGGGAAGAATGTGATTTCCTTCATTCATATAATTTGCATAATATGGGTAATATTTCTCAGAATGCAAACAACAAAATCTCATTTCAAGTCAATGTATTAAAAATGTTTGGAAAAAGTAGAAGTTTTTTTGTCACTGTAGCAAATACTCAGACAAATAAACTGCATTCATCAGTATTTACCTGTTTCTAAAATACTAACCTAATATCAGTAGTATTCTGTTTCTCAAGGTCTATTGCAGGTTATGACTCAACGGACTCATTGGACTAATGAGTGGGATTGTGAACCAAAGCACACATTGTCCTTGAAATTGCAGTCTGGTGGAATATACCTTGCATTCAGTCAATGACTCAATGGCAGCCTTCACAGAATGATGGTGTCGTGCTGTGTTTCACATTTGTTTTTAATTTCCACTCTAAATCTAACACCCTTACATTTATAATCTGTTCCATTGCTGGCACATGAGTGACCTTAACAGCAGCAATCATATGGGATAAACAACCTATGATGGGTGGATGAGTTAGGAAAGTAAATGCGGGGGGGGGGGGGGGGAATTGCTGGGGAAGCTTTCCTTGCCTATTGATTTCAGGGATGGTATCAGTGCTGGGGCTTCAGCTGAGAGCTGGGCCCTTTGGGGTTTTTGTTGTAGGGTGTGCTCTGGGCTGCAGAGGTGCGAAACTGTAAGAAGTTGTGGGAGGGAAGGGGGAGTATGCCAGGAGGATTGTGGGGGTTTGAGGGAGATACAGGTGCCATGTGGCTGTAAGAGGAGGAGTTGAGATGGACATTTTAACAGAGTTGTGTGAGCCCGGAAATCACTGCAAAAGGAATATGGGAAGGAGGAACGTACTCAAAGAGAACCGAGAGAAGGAAGTTGAAGTGGGGTGGAGGGTTGTGACAGGTTATTAGACTTTATACATGCAAAATGTTGACATTTTAAAAAATTGTTCATAATGCACATATTGTTGACTAGGCCAGCATTTATTGTCCATTCCTAATTGCCCAGTGGCCAGTTAAGAATCTTTCACGTTGGTGTGGATCTGGAGTTACATGTAAGCTAGATCTTGCAGGATAACAAATTTCCTTCCCTAAAGGATATTAATGAATTATATGGGTTAATATGGCAATTGATAGTGACAATACATTTGGTGTTAGACCAGATATTTATCAAATTCGAGCATGGTGGATTTGGAACCCATATTCCAGAACGTTAGTGTGAGGTTCTGGATTACTACTCTCATGATATTACCTTTACACCACTCCATGCATGTATGCATTTATTATAATTTGTGTTCTCTTCTAACTCTAATTATTGGACAAAGACATCTTTATATTTGACAAAGTGAGCAATATGCCATACAACTCATAATTATACAATGCATTGCAAAGGTATTACAGTGGTTAATTTAAAAAGAAACTTAACTGCTCTGAAATATATTACATTTAAAATATCACTGTCCTTTTCAGAATGTTTTAACTGAATGTTTTCCAAGCATTTCATGAATGCTTCTCCTCAGCCGTATGGAAGTTGGCAGGCAAACAGTGTACTAATGAATATTTTCGGACTGCTGCCCAGATACAGTCCTGTTTCACTTTGAAATGGAAGCCAAATCCTCTGAAAAACAAAGATGATATTTCTCAGTAAGCAAGCAATAGTGCATATAATTAATTTTGGCACTCTGACAGAATGAAAGCAGGAGACTTACAACTTTACTCACGCTTTTATTATCAACTGGGCTTGCAAGGTTGTCAGATCTGGTTCATTGCTTGCAATTTTGCTTCTTTAAGAGGTGATGGGTTCAAGTTCCTCTCTGTGTTGTATTTGTCTGACATAACAAGATTGTTTATTGTGTGATAGCAATAGGTATAGTTTACATTATTAATCAGGCAAAATTAGCAACTCTCAAAATATATCTGCTTTCTTTGGATATTCATGCAGGTCTCCAGTATCGTCACCCAAAAAAAAATGACAGCATCTGATTGGGTAGAGCTCAATGTAACATGAGCATTAACATATTTCAGAACTCTTTCTTTGGGGCAGCAGAGTGGTTCAGTGGTTAGCACTGCTGCCTCACAGTGCCAGGGACCTGGGCTCAATTCCACCCTCCAGTGGCTGTTTGTGTGGGAGTTTACATGTTCTCCCTTTGTCTGTGTGGGTTTCCTCCAGATGCTTTGGTTTCCTCTCTCATCCAAAGATATGCAGGCGAGGTGGATTAGCTACGGTAAATTGCCTATGGTGTACAGGAGTGTGCAGGCTAGGTGAATTAGCCATGGTGAATACAAGATTACAGGGACGAGGTGAGTCTGGGTGGGATGCCCTTAACAGGATTGCTCTGGACTTGATGGGTTGAATGGCCTGCTTCCACACTGTAGGGATTCCATGTACCATGTTCTTATATGACCCTTCATGGACTTCAGCCTGAAATCTCGAACACTTCAGAGTATCAAACAAGTGTTGCAATGTCAGAGATCATCTTTTTTGGATGCTGTGCTACGACAAATAATCCCTTGATGCTTCTTGAAGAGGAACAGTGAAATAATTCTAGTTCTGATGAAGGGTCACTGGATTTGAAAGGTTAACTCTGTTTTTACTCTACAGGTGCTGCAGATCTGCTGAGTTTCTCTAGAATTTTCTGTTTTTTGAGACATCCAGCATCTGAAGTTATTTGTTTTATTGAAATGATTCTGATGGCCTTCTCAACACTTATCACTCAACAACACCTAAAATCAAAAAGATCTGGTCAGTTTGCCTTATTCTAAGTTTTGAGTTTTGTGGATATTGGCGACTATGTTTCTTACATCATGACGTTGGCTGAACTTCGAAAGTAGTTCATTGACTAGAAAGCTCTTAGGGACTGTCTGAGATTGTGAATGGAGTTAAAAACAGCAAATTATTTTGCAGAAAATAGTTTGGCTTTCTGTACAACAGATGGCTTGCAAGATTAAAATACATTGAAGACATTCAAAATTTTGGCATAATCCCCAATTGACAAACCTAGGCTACCTGACTATGAATAGTTGAGATTTTTCGATGGAATCAGCAACTTAGGTTCTTGGCATACACAGGCTGATGGAGAATTTCCTCAGTGATCTTATTTAGGGAAGGCAGCCAACTCAGGGTAGCAGAAGTGTTAGTTCGCTTTACAACCCCAACTTTATAAGGTGCACTTGCAGCATTCGGAGAGGCTGCAGACACAGGCTGGACATGTTGTCTTCTGTAATTGAGACAACTGAGAATGGGTTGGGTATGAGGAAAGGTAGTTCCGTGATGCAGCAACACTTCTGTCTCCATGCTCTTTCAGTAATAAGACAAAACAGGGACAGCCTGTTTCTAGGAGATAGGGGAAGAAGGAGGAGGCCTTTAAGTGAAGGAGGCATGACTGGACGTGTGGGATTTAGAAGCTCCTTGTTCTTGGGTAGGTCCTCGAGATTGACGAAGACTTGCTTCCACATCCAGTTCAACAATTTCTCAGCTGGCTCATAAGTCCTATGCGTAATCCATCTCTCGACTGTGATACACACAGCGCTGATGATGCTTGGAGAGTTGGGGAGGAGAGTTGTTTGGGAGATTTGTGCTCTCTCTATTGCCTCTGCATGCTGCCAGTGAAATTTTATTGTTTTCTACCCAAATGAACCACCTCCATTTTGGTTGAGAGCAACGAGGGAGGGACTCCAAGGTGTCGACAGATTACTTAGTGTGGAAACAGGCCCTTCTGTCCACACCGACCCTCCGAAGAGCAACCTACCCAGACCCTTTCCCTACGTTTACCCCTTCACCTAACACTTCGGGCAATTTAGCATGGCCAATTCACCTAATCTGCACATTTTTTTTGGACTGTGGGAGGAAACCGGGGCACCTGGAGGAAACCCACGCAGCCACAGGGAGAATGTGCAAACTTCACACAGACAGTTGCCTGAGGTGGGAATTGGCGTCTGACGCTGTGAGGCAGCAGTGCTAACCACTGTGCCACCGTGCTGCCCCTCAGGGATACTTTGAAAACATCCCGAAGGCGTTTTCATTTTCCGACTGGGAGTCTCCTGAGCCAAATAAAACCAAGTGTCAACTGTGATTAGCATCTGAAAATCTTTGCCCTGACTTTACCAACCTTTTAGATGATGTGGACCTGGGAGACACTCTGCTGTTAGCAGCCCTTCAGTCCGGACACATCCTTGCAGTGTCTCCAAAGTTGATAGTCTTGCATTTTCAAAAATCTTCAGACTTGTTTCACAGTTTGATTGTCAGTTTCCTGGAAAAGTCAACTACTGCACAGATTTCTGTTCCATTAGATAAGCAAGTTTCTGAGCATACTATATCCATGGATAAGACCATAAGCCATAGGAGCTTTCAGCCCATTGAGTCATGCTTTGATAATCACAGAAACATTAGAACAGAGAATGAGGAGCAGGAGTGGACCACTTGACTCCTTGAACCTGCTTCGCCACTCAATATGATCATGACTGATCCTCCATCTCAGTGCCATATCCTTGCTTTCTCCCCAGACCACTTGATGCCTTTAGACTCCAAAAAATGATCAATCTGTTTCTTTAATAGACCTTCTGGGGTAGAGGATTTATCCAGGTTCATTGTCCTTCGAGTGAAGAAATGTTTCCTCATCTCAGCCCCAAATGGTCTACCCATTTCCTGAAACTATATCCCTGATTTGAGATTTACCAATCAGGGAAACTATCCTCCCTGCTTTTAGGTCAATCCAGCCTGTTTGAGTTTTAAATGTTTCAATCAGATCCTCTCTCAACCTTCTAAAATCAAGTGAATACAAGTCTAGTGAAATGAATCTCTCTTCATACCACAGTCCTGCTGTACCCAGTATCAGCCTAGTGAATCTCTGCTGAACTCCCTCCAAAGCAACTATGGTAGGAGTCCAAAACTCTGTGCAATACTCCAGGTGTGGTCTCACCAAAACCCTGTATAACTGCCATAAGATAACCCTATTTCTGAACTCAAAACACCTTGCAATGACAGTCAACACACCATTTGCCTTTGTAATTGCTTGCTGCACCTGCCTATCTACTTTAATTGACAAACTCATTGACTGGTATACAAAGTCATCCGGATCCTTTTATACATCCACAATTCAAAACTAAAATTACCATTTGAATAATAGAACATAGAAAATATAACGTAGAATAATACAGCGCAGAACAGGCGCTTCGGCCCTCGATATTGCACCAACCTGTGAACTAATCTAAGCCCATCCCCCTACACTATCCCATCATCATCCATGTGCTTATCCAAGGATTGTTTAAATCTCCCTAATGTGGCTGGGTTTGGGAAAAACAAGGACTGCCGATGCTGGAAACCAGAGTCTAGATTAGAGTGGTGCTGGAAAAGCACAGCAGATCAGGCAACATCCGAGGAGCAGGAAAGTCGATGTTTTGGGCAAAAGCCCTTCATCAGGAATTGACTCTGCAGGCACCCTGCCTCTATTCCTGATGAAGGGCTTTTGCCGAAACGTCGATTTTCCTGCTCCTCAGTTGCTGCCTGACCTGCTGTGCTTTTCCAGCACCACTCTAATCCGAACTACATTGGAATTTCTGAGTAAACTACCTGCCTCTGCCTCTGACATCTGTCTTAAATCTATCACCCCTCAATTTGTAGTTATGTTTCCTCGTACAAGCTGATGTCGTCATCATCCTCAGAAAAAGGCTTTCACTGTCTAATCCTCTGATCATCTTGTATATCTCTATCAAATCCCCTCTTAGCCTTCTTCTTTCCAATGAGAACAGACCCAAGTCTCTCAGCCTTTCCTCCTAAGGCCTTCCCTCCAGACCAGGCAACATCCTGTTAAATCTCCTCTGCACCTTTTCCAATGCTTCCACATCCTTCCTGTAATGAGGCAACCAGAACTGTACACAGTATTCCAAGTGCGGCTGCACTAGCATTTTGTATAGTTGCAGCATGACATTACAGCTCTGGAATGCAATCCCTCTGCCAATAAAACCTAACACACTGCAAACCTTCTTAATAGCAATATCAACCTGCATGGCAACTTTCAGGGATCTATGTACATGGATTCCAAGATTCCCTTGCACATCCACACTTCCAAGAATCTTTCTATTCACCCAGTACTCTGCCTTTCTGTTATTCTTCCCAAAATCAATCACCTCACATTTAGCTGCATTGAACTCCATTTGCCACCTTTCAGCCCAATACTGCAGTTTATCCAAGCCCCCCTGAAACCTGTAACATTTATCCACACTGTTTGCTACTCCGCCGACTTTAGTGTCATCTGCAAACTTACTAACGCATCCTCTTATGCCTGCGTCTAAGTCATTTATAAAAATGACAAACAGCAGTGGTCCCAAGACAGATCCTTGTGGCACACCACCAGTAACCGGACTCCAAGCTGAATATTTTCCATCAGCCACCACTCGCTGCCTTCTTACAGAAAGCCAGTTTCTAATCCAAATTGCTAAATCACCCTTAATCCCATTCCTCTGCATTTTCTCCAACAGCCTACCACGTGGAACCTTATCAAAGGCTTTACACCATGTACACCATGTCAACTGCCCTACTTTCAGCCACATGCTGGTCACCTTCTCAAAAAAACTCAATGAGGTTTGTGAGACATGACCTGCCCTTGACAAATCCATGTTGACTATCTGCAATCAAATTGTTGCTTGCTAGATGATTATAAATTCTATCTCTTTTAATCCTTTCCAAAGCTTTTCCTACAACACATGTAAGGCTCACTGGTCTCAATAATACTCTTCTGATTTTCACATAAAAGTATTTAACTTAACATTTAGCCATGTTATATTTCATCTGATATATGTTTACCCACACACTCATCTTGTCTAAGTTATCTTGAAGCCTTGTTGTACCCTGTGCACAATTCACAATCCCACCCAGATTTATCATCAGCATCCTTGGAAATGTTGTATTTGATTCCCTCATCCAGGAACTTTTATATGTTGGGAATAGCTGGGACCCAAGCACTGATCCTCACAGTACCCCATGAGGCACTGCCTGCCACTTGGAAAAAGACCCATTTATTTGTTTCCTGTCTGTCAACCAATTCTCAATCTATCTCAATAAATTACCTACAATCCAATGTACTTTAACTTTGCACACTAACCTCTTATGAGGAACCTTATCAAAAGACTTCCTAAAATCTAAAAGCATCCACTGCTTCTCCCTTATGTATTCTACTTTAAACTGTGTGCCCCCCCCAAAAAAAAACTCCAATAGCTTTGTTAAACATGATCAGCCTTTCTTGTTGGCTTTGCCCAACCACTAAATATATGTTCTAAATAAAATCAAGTAAAATCAGAAAAAATATAAAATTCTAACTAAGTGGCAATTCTTGAACTTATGATCTCTTCTCCACCAATATGTCCTTTATTGATCTGTCCCATTGTCTGCATCTTGTAAAATGTGCAGGCAGGAATGTAACGTTCAGGACTAAGTCCAGCCTGGACCCAATAGAGTGTAAATAATTTTACGAACCATCCTGCCGTCTCCTGTTGCTATAAGGCTGGTGAAAACCTGGCCTATTGCAGTTTCCCAAGGATGTCTGACACACTACCTGGTTTATTGTAACAACTTCAATATGAAAAAAATAAACGCATGAATTCCTGAAATTGTATCTAATAACCGAATTTTGATTGAACTAATTCTCACCCATCAGGACTGCATAATGAAAAAAATGAGAAGATGCCAATTAGCTGATTAAGTCCATTATGGAAAAAGTGAGGACTGCAGATGCTGGAGATCAGAGCTGAAAATGTGTCGCTGGAAAACAGAGCAGGTCAGGCAGCATCCAAGGAGCAGGAGAATCGACGTTTCGGGCATGAGCCCTTCTTCAGCTCATTCCTGAAGAAGGGCTGCCTGACCTGCTGCGCTTTTCCAGCAACACATTTTCAGCTAAGTCCATTATGGTCATGTATTGAATCGGTGAAAACTGGTGCACTTTTTTCACGCAGAGGGTGGTTTGTGTATGGAATGAGTTGCCGGAGGAAATGGTTGAGGCTGGTACAATTACAACATTTAAAATCCATCTGGATGGGTATATGAATAGGAAGGGTTTAAAGGAATGTGGGCCAAGTGCTGGCAAATGTGACTAGATTAGTTGAGGATACCTGGTCAACATGAACGGGTTAGACCGAAGGGTCTGTTTCCACGCTGTACCTCTCTATGACTCTATTTTATTCCCCGACCAGGACATTTCTTTGGAGTAGCATAAAAGAGCCTGTGACCAGTTTCGTAAACACACTCAGAAAGGTTCTCTGAATTTCCTGTAAAGGTGGCCCTTTACTCCTCATAGTCATAGCAAGCCAGCAAGGTATCTCTCAGAAACTTGCAAGTTGCTCTTTATAGGATTTTCATTGATATTCTTTACCATCCTGTTTGCTGTAGAAAGTGATGATCTATAATTAATTAACACTTGTTGATAATTAAGCTCTCTTTCTGGCTTTTTCCTATTCCATTAACCAGCAACGATTTGGGTATTTTAAATGAGTCACTAATTATCACAACATCTTTCTCCATGATTTCACTCTGAATTTATTGCCTTTAAAAGGTGCCCTGGCATATCAGAAACATCCCTGAAAGTTTTAATATTTCAATGATTGTTGATAAGTGCAAGCCACTTGTACCTGATTTATTTCTGCCTTCGGTTTAATATTCCCACATTCAGTGAGGATTACAATGATCGGTACCTTTTTTTAACAGGAAAGATGCTTCCTTTGTGATGGGTTGTTATTGTGAATTTTGTTTGTTGGTAATGTCTGATATTAACAGAAATTATTAAACTATTCTGTGTATATTTTACTCACAAAATGCACATCCAATTAACTTTTCAATCTTGCTGATCTCTTGCTTCCTGGCACTTACAGTCATTGCATGATATTTGTGGAACATTGAGATTCATGTAAATCATGATGATCTGAAGGATCACATGACTGTGCCATCAGTAAGACAGTGTACACTAGTCTTGAATGAGCTTGTGAGGAGGGAGTCTTAGATGTTGCACTTGAGAGGTATATTTGACAACCCCTGTGTAATTAAAGGACTGTGAGAGTAAATAATAAGTTGAAGAGCTTTACGTAGTGATTACGAGCGAACAATCTCAGGGACAGTGCATGTGCAAACATGCATTACCTGAGATACTCCAGACTGTTTCTCAATGTTCAGGTAACTGTATTGGTTTAAAGCACAAGACAAAGCATTTTGGCAGCTAGGGAGAAAGAACGTCACAGTCAGAATCTGAAATTAAAACCGAGTTCAAGGTACACAGCTGAAAATGGAAGCTCCTACGTCTGTGTAGAGCATCAAAAGACTTTGTAGGAGCAGCTGAATAAAAAAGCATGGAGGACAAGAAGTTGACTTTGGGGAAAAAAAAAACTGGAGAAAAGGAAGATTCTACGTGCAAGTTAAAGGCCTCAGAGGACTTCAGTTACAGGGCTACAGAAGAAGAAGATTCTGAAAGGTGTCAAAAGGAACCCTAATTGACCAAGGTCTGGAAGGTAAAGATGTGGAATTCAAGTACTTTGGCAGCACGACGGAAAAGCCCAAGAGCTCACGCAGATCAGTCAGGCACGATAATCCGTAGTGACTGCACCGCTAGCAGACTTGGCTGACCTCATTAATCTGATAACACAGAAGGCCAACAGCAGGTCAGAACTGGCAGCTCTGGAAGCAGCAGTTTCAGATGAATGAATTCAGATTTTCTCCCAAAGAAACAGCGTCAACAAGTCAGCACATTTTTATATGATGTAGCTCCAATAGCTAATCATGTTCTGGTAAGACAAAGTGCAAAACAAGGTACTCTGGAATATGATGCATACTTTGACCCCAAAAGAGATTTATTGATTGGAAAGTCAGCATCTGGGAGAATCATTAGGAGCCTTTTTGATGGATTTTCTTGACTACCAGGATATTGCTAGTGTGGAGCTTTGAAGAATGAAGTAATTAGAAACTGCATAGATAAATCCTCATCCCTTGTAATGATTACAGACTCTCTGACTTTCTTCAATCCGTGAAAGATTTAACATTGGAACAGTTAATCCAATTCATTTTGCCAGCAGACATCAGGACCCAAAATCAGTCATTACTGTAAGGAAACATTGAGAATTCTTCTGACACGGTTGGATACATAAGGGAATTGTCACTATCCTGAAAGCCAGCATAAATGGCAAAAGAGTAAGGATAAACATAGTAAACCATGTGGCCCCAAAGAAACTTACGAACATTACAAACCTCCAGAATGGGGAGCTGAATGTAATAAATTTGGCCAGTTGGGAAATTAATGATTGTTGTAAATTAACGGCCCCTTCATCACCTGCAAAAAACATAATTTCCACAGAAAAGGAAATGGAAAAAGTTCAAGCATTTAAAAGTACTGAACAAGAGCTGAGGACGACATTCGTAGGGAATTCAAAAGATTCTAGACCAGCAACGTAAAGGAGCAATCCTTTGAAACAGAATACAGACTTGACACAGGTGCTGTTTCAATGCTGGTAGACAACCTGTCGTGGTTGAATTCTGTGAGAATCAGACGAACAAGCATAAAATGCCAAAGTGCAGGAGGAAGTGATTTTCCAATGCATGAGAAATTCACAATGAAATATTGCAACAGAGGGCTAAATGTCAACAAACATTCTATATATGAAGGAATCAGAATACCCCATTGTTTAACATAAATTCTTTGAGGTCTATTACAGAGAGTGGATACAGTTCTTCAGAATGAAGGTGGGAGAGCATTCCATAGGTATTCAAAGATTCAGGCCACCAGAAGACAGAGCATCATGATGCTGCAATAAGATGCTCAGTCCATCTGCTTGTACACTCCCCTTAAAGTTCTTAATTCTTTGTTGGAAAAGTAAAATCTCAGTTTAACAACCTGTTCGAAAGGTGGGGTGGGGGTGGGTCATATCTCCAGTGACAGGACCTACACCGTAGTGCTCGGGACTAATAATTATTCCCAAGACAGTGGAGAGATAAGATTGTGTGTGGATCTCACTTTGTTCAATAAAGGAGTAAGGAGGGAAATTCATCCTATTTAATTCACCAATGATAGTTTGGCAACAAGTAAGTTTTGCAGAAAACTGAATGCCATTAGAAAAATTGTCAAGATTGCTGAGGACATTTGTTACACCATTGGGGCAGTTTTGCCGTATCTACCGTTTGGGATCTCCTCTGCACCAGAGATTATTCCCAAAAGTATCCTAGAAAAGAAAGAAAGAACCACTCGCCAAATGGATGACATCCGAGTGCATGATGACATGAAGAGGAAGCATTAACATAGGGTCAGGGATGTGTTTAAGTTATGACAGAATGCAGACTTCACACTAAATGAGAAATGCCAATTCTCTTGAATGACAGTTACAGTTCTAGGAAAGATTATCTAAGAACAAAACATCACAATTGTTCCAAGGAAGGTAAGTGTCATCAGTGTTTTTCTGGTGCCGCAGTATATAAATTATGTGTGGCTTTTCTTAAACATAATGAATCAAGTAGGAATGTAAATTCGCAACTTCGCCAGTCTCACACAACCCATAAGGAGTCAGAAACAGACTAGCTTTTGAAAAGAGTAAAAAGAAGTTATTTTCTCTTGATGCTTTTGTTTAACACAATTCAGGCGAATTCGCCATAGTAGCTGCAGATGCCTCACCAATACAGCATTAGCAGCAGTCCTTATTCAAGCACAAACAGACAGAACTCTAAAACAAAATTTGTTTTATGTCAAGTGTTTTGACAGAGGCTAGTGGAGTTTGACAGCCATAGAGAAGGGAGTGTTAACAATTAATGGGAGTGTGAAAGGTTGACAATATCTTATGGGACTAAAACTTCAGATTGAGTTGGATCACAAGCCTTTAGCACAACTCTTGCAATGACTAGAAATCTCAAATGTGTCTACCCATATGAAAATGCAGACTTTAGCCAATTAAATACTATCACAACTCTGAAAGAAGAGTATGTAGAAAACCAGTCCCCCTGTTCCACAAGTCTAACTTGCCACAAGTTTAAAATGTGAATATTATCACAAGGGTGGTTAATTTGCCTCACTGTGATCCCTATCTCAAATAAAAACATGTTCATATCAGGTTTCATCAATTATCAAAAAAGCAACGACGTTATTTATTATAACAAGCTTTTCTTTTAAAAAGTGGCAAAATAGATTATTAACAACTAATACGTTAATAAAAATTATACCTACCTTTTTTTATCCAGTTATCACGTATTCATTCATAAATAGGACAGATAAGACAGACAAGACAAACAATTTAGCAGAAATATTGTAGGGGGAAAATATAGTGAAAGAGGAACAAAGTCTTTACAACTGGAGTCTAAAACATAAGATGAGTGAATGACATGAGTTTTGAACAATTCTATTTTGGGTTTTGGCAATTATATCATGGTGTTCTCAATTGAGGTGATCCTCAATTTTGTAGCTGATCAGTTGGACCTAGATCTTTTTTGATTTTGAACTGTTTCTTTTCAGCATCATTTAATGCTGGCTTTCTTCCATTCCAAGGGTGAGAGAGAGACAGAGAGAGAAACTCCGAGAGAGAAGGAGAGAATGATCAGTCTTTGCTGTACACTTTCGCAACCCTGAGTACTGCTATTCCCTTTTGTCAGTTATGTGACAAACCAGAGTTTAAATCTGCACCAAAAGCTTTTGCTGGGCATTTGTGTTCAACCAAAAGTACCTTGCGCCAGTTAGTTTCAATAAAGTTTCAAATCCAACCTTTCCTGTTGTAACCAATGAATGAACTCCACACAGTTCCACTTATCCTTCAAGTTATACTTTTTAAAAAACTGGTTCATTTTCTACAACACAGCAATCCAAACTTCTGTTTTCCAGTTTATATTTGAAATATATTTTGTCCTTTATGATAAGAATATCATAGACACTGTTTCAGGTAGGGTGCAAGTAACAGTAGATACGCAGTTAGGTTCAACAGTGGACTGAGGTGGAAAAGAAGATCTTATTCTAGTAGAAGAAGTAAAATCTTGTTCTCTGGCAATATCAATATCAATTACCAGCAACTGAGGGAAATTTCAGAGAAATTTGTGCAGCTCATAAGATCTGATAAAGCGTGCACAAAGGTCAGAAAATTGTTTCCAAGAATCATTAAAATATAGTCTAGCAGATCTATTCGTGAAAAGGTATCATAAGCAGAAGTAATACTGGTCGATAGGAAATGAATTATTGGTGTATGACTGTACAATGGTTATACCAAAGTAAATGCAAAGCTAAATCCTACAGAATCTCTAAAGGGGATATCTAGGTATCCTAAGTGCAGCGAAAAAGTGCACGCCTGGAAAATGTAGAATAAAAAGTTGATTTTAAATTTATATAGTATAAATTAAAATATATGATATTATTCAATTTGTCCACTATTCACCAAGTCTCATGGAAGCATCTGTGACTGTACATTATCTGCCAGTGCCTTGAAGTCCTGAGTTGTGTTTTGAAATGCTTGTCATATACAAGTCACCAAATGTGTAGGTGAGGTGGATTTAATACTTGGATTTGATTTTCTTCATTTGGAAGAAGACTGTTTCATGGAGGTATGTGGAGTCAAAGTAAACTTTCACTTTCAACCACTAGATGCTAGAAGTGGTCGTTTACACTGTTTGAATCCTTTAAAATCACGATCCCTTGATCTGACTTTCAGCTCAGTATCATTTCAATTAGTAATTTACTCCATATCAACTCTGCTGCTTTGTAAATCAAAGACCTGATGGAATTTGATAACCAGCCCACGAATGTATACTTCAAGAAACGGATTTGAAACAAACATGCCAAAAAGTTCCATCACATCGAATTCTTGGAATCACCAGTTGAATTCCTCTGCTAACATCCTCAGGTGTGCGCAGAGATTTTCTGTGTGGAAGCATTTCTCTTTGGCTTTGAATTTATTTTCTAATATTCTCTCCAGACTTGGAAAATATTTCCGGTTTTATTCTTTAATTGGAAGGATTTCAGATTCAGTTTCAGTTTGAATGTATTCTTAGCACTGATCCGGGTTCTAAAGCTGTGTTCTTTGCCTGCTAGTTCAGCTAGTTCAGTTTTGTCGTTACTAATATGGAACAGTACAGCCCAGGAACAGGCCCTTCAGCCTAACATAGATGAAGGGCTTTTGCCCGAAACATCGATTTTCCTGCTCCTCGGATGCTGCCTGACCTGCTGTGCTTTTCCAGCACCATTCTAATTCACACTCTGGTTTCCAGCATCTGCAGTCCTTGTTTTTACCTTCAGCCTAACATGTTTGTGCCGATCATGATGCTATTCTTAACCAGTCCCATCTGCTTGCTCATGGTCTGCAGCTCTCTATTCTTAGCTTGTTCAAGTATCTATAAGGAATCCAAAGTCAAACAACCACATATTGTCTGACAGCTCACTGCAAATAATTACAAAGCCAACACAAATAAATAATTTTTACCTATTAATCCAGTTGTTTACTTCTAAAGAGAAACTTTGGCAGAGTGTGACAGAATGAGAGTCACGTAAACCATGGCAGTATAACTGATGATGTGATTCTGCCACCAATAAGAGACAAGACACCAGTTTAGAATGTGTAGGTGAAGAGACAGGTCTCAGTCCCTACACTCGAGAGCTATATTTGATAATCCATTATATGCAGATGTAAAGAAAGGAGTTTTACAGTAAATTAAGTGCTACAGAACCTTATTTTGAGATAAAGAGCAAGAAGCCTGAGGCACTTGGAGCCTTAAATATTCCAGACTAGTATTTTATCATGCAGGCAGCAGTATTGTCTTTAAAACAAAATAAAGCAATATGAAAGGAAGTTTATGGATGGCAAATGAGAGGACACATTGGCATTGCATCCTGTTCAGGCTCATGCCCGAAACGTCGATTCTCCTGCTCCTTGGATGCTGCCTGACCTGCTGCGCTTTTCCAGCAACACACTTTCAGTTCTGATCTCCAGCATCTGCAGTCCTCACTTTTTTCTGTTATCTGTGGATAACTTCTAGTTCACATCAAATCATGGTAGATTTTCTTTTACTCACATACTGTACTTCTGTGTACTCTCATCTACCAATTCCATAACTTTTTCACCTGATCCTTATCTTTTGATCAGGTTAACAATTAACAGTTTATGAGTAAGGACAACATTTGGCCAGTCACCTGTAGTAGCGTCCTGTTTCCCATCACTGCTTCCTGAATGACCGTGGAGTTTTTTGCCTCCATTACACTTCTTGGAAGAACTTTTCCTTTGGCAATTATAATTTTTTTCATTTTTTTGTCAGACCTGTTGCTGAGTAAGTCGTGAATTGGTTATGTGAGAGCATAAATGGGAACAGGATTGGCCAATTAGCCATTCAAATTTATTCCTCCATGAGGTTGATCTGTGACCTAACTCTACATTGCTTACTTTTGCCCCTTATCCCTTTTGACTGATGAAAAACCTGTATCTCTGACCCAACCACTTCCATCTCTTTCACTAAGGAATTGTATAGTAACAGGTTAAAAAAATGCACAGCCCAGGGTGGAGGTTAGGGAGATGTGTCAAACTGAAGAGCTGTTTTAAAGCTGCATATTAGACAAATGGACTTGTCCTGTGCTGTAAATTCTAGGATTCTCTGAACAGTTTAGTTGGCAATTTATGTGGATAAAACTGTCTAACTGTAAGTTTTAGATTAAAAAATTGTTCATTTTTCAATAAAACAAAGGAGAGCAGATGTAGAAAAATATGTGACCATTTTTGATATTGACAGATCCATAAAAACCTGATGTGGTTTGGGATTAGTGTCCATACATACACCCCCTCTGAAATGTCGGAGAGTTTTTGAACATGTTAACATGTCTGCCATCAGTGGCAGTGAGAGAACTGTGTTCAGTTCTGGTCGCCTCATTATTGGAAGGATATGGAAGCTTTAGAGAGGATGCAGAGGAGATTTACTAGGATGCTGCCTGGACTGGAGGGCATGTCTTATGATGAAAGGTTGAGGGAGCTAGGGCTATTCTCATTGGAGTGAGGAAGGATGAGAGGTGACTTGATAAAGGTGTACAAGATGATGAGAGGCATAAATAGAGTGGATAACCAGAGACTTTTTCCCATGGTGGAAATGTATATCAGGAGGGGGCATAATCTTAAGGTAATTGGAGGAAGGTCTAGGGGAGATGTCAGAGGTAGATTCTTTACACCGAGAGTTGTGGGTGCGTGGAATGCCCTGCCAGCGGTGGTAGTAGAGTCAGATGAATTAGGGACATTTAAGCAACTCTTGGATAGGTATATGGATGATTGTAAAATGAAGTGTATGTAGGTTAGTGTGATCTTCGAGTTGGAGAAAAGGTTGGCACAACATCAAGGGTCTGCACTGTACTGTTCTATGTTCTAAGTCAGGAAAGAAAGAAGAAGCCTGAACTGTACACTTTGAAAGCAGTAATGCTAGATTTTGATTGATCAATATTCTCCAATATTTTCTTTCCCTTCAGAATTCCTAATGAACCAGTCTTTCGCCTCCATACATGGCAGGGAGAACAGTGGATGCATTTAGCAGTGGTAGCTTGTGGGGACCGGCTTGAAGAAACAATGACTATGTTAAAATCAGTTCTTCTCTTCACCTTAAATAAGATAAAATTCCATATTTTTGCTGAAGATGCTCTGCAACCGAAATTTGAAACTAGTGTAAGTATTTCAAATGAAAGATGTTTGTGGTGTTAAAGTGCTGTGTTTATATATATTATGTCCGCTAAATAGTGCAACTGTTTATGTCAGAAAATTTATGCCAGCATTGTTTTATTTTGCATCTAGCTTGCTTTCTATCCTCCCACATACTGTCTTTACATTTTCTGACTCTGCGTTTGTGTCTCTGAATTTCATTTGAATTAATTTAATAGTTTAATGACTTATGTATTGATGCATCCCACATGAATGGCCTCTTGTAGTTCAGATGTTTCCTTTACCAGAAGTACAATTCAATGCTTTGGCCAGTTTATTGCTGCTGTTATAGTTAATTATACAGCAAAGTGTATTTCTGAATCAAAATCTATTGTTCTCCATATTTTTAAAAGCACCTTGGTAACTAATTGATGTTTGTATAATGCAGCTTCAGAGTGTTCAACAGATGGAAGTTGATCAGTGTGAATAAACAGACATTCACTCAATTATTACTTTGTGTAACTTCAAGTGCTTACACTGTGCTACTGTGACATTTACAACAGGAAAGTCCCCATTTAATCCCTGGTTTGAAATAAGAACAGAAATTGCTGGAGAAGTTCAGCAGATATGGTAGCATCTGTGGAGAGAAAGCAGAGTTAACGTTTCGAGTCCAGAACATTCTCCACCAAATTCTGTTTTTGTTTCAAATTTCCAGCATCCGTATGTAATTTTCTTGTAATATTCCCTGGCAGTGTTAGGATAACTGATCTCAGCCAGATAGAGCAACACTTACAGCGTGATTTCCAGCCCGAAAGAACTATATTAGAATTAACTTACTTTTGAACTGTAACTACAGTTGAGATTACCTACAATGTGGAAACCGCCCTTCGGCCCAATAAGTCCGCACTGACCCTCCCAGACCCATTTCCCTCTGACTAATGCACGTAACACTATGGCCAATTTAGCATGGCCAATTCACCTGACCTGTACATCTTTGGATTGTGGGAGGAAACCGGAGCACCCGGAGGAAACCCACTCAGACACGGGGAGAACGTGCAAACACCACACAGACAATTGCCCGAGGCTGGAATCGAACCTGGCGCTGTGAGGTAGCAGTGCTAACCACTGTGCCACGTGAGTTGTAATGTGCAATGGCTGAAATTTACAAACAACAAGCTCCTACAACAACAGTAGTAACACCCAGATAATCTATGTATTAATGTTGGTTGAGGAAATATTGCACAGGACATGGGTGGAGAAACGTTCCTGCATTTCTTTCAAAAACAGTCAGGGAAACCTTTGCATCCAGGGCAAAAGGGCTAATGGTTTAATATATTATCAAACGATTGAACTTGTGACATTGCGGTGCTCCCTCTATACTGAAGCATCAGCAAAGAATTTGTATTCCGGTTTCCAGATTGAAACCACAACCTTCTGTGTGAATCAATCATTCCATATTTTTGCATGTAACTACATATCTGCGCGTGTCTGATATTGCTGCCTAATTTGTGCATAAACAGAGGGTCATTGACCTTATTGCTTTTGAACGAAATCTGGCCCACCATAAACAGTAAGTTCTTACATCACTTAATAAAAGCAACTTAGGCCAGAATTAGTGGAGCCAAAATATTTCAGAGAATTGTATGGTTGCAGGAGCTTTCAGAGACAAAGAGGAATGAGACCATCTGAGAATTTGAAAATGAGGATAAGAATTTTAAAATGGAGGTATTGCTTTACTGGATACCAGTGCAAGTTGGCAAGCAATAGAGGAGTGATGGATGAACAAAGTTTGGTGCAAGTTAAGACATGGGCACCAGACTTTTGAATGACATTAATTTAATGATGGGCAGAATGTGGAAGACCCACGAGGTATTAGAATAGTCAATGTAGAGGTAACAAAGGCATGGATGAGGGTTTCAACAACATTATTGCGGTTCATTCATTATTTGATATGCTAAAATATTAAATACCACTATAAAATGAACTAACTTACATACACATCCAGGATTAATGTTGCCCAGTGGGAGGAATATTTAGCCAATATATAATGTTAGTATGAATGTTTTAATGTTGTTTCCAACTTCTGAAACAGTTCATAATTTTGAAAATTCTAAATATTTATGATTAAAGTGCCTGCAGGGCTGATGACCTGAATTATTCAATCAGGATTGATCCAAATGAAGCATGGTGTGAATTGTTTTCTAATTCAGAACTATATTGAAATAAAATGACATGTCACCACATGATCAGAGTGTTGAACACTTTTTGGAAATATTAAATGCTGAAAAAGGATGAGAACTGGCTGGAACATGGATCTTTCTTTCTTACAGCCCGATGGGTTGGTGGTCACCTCGCTCTGTTTCCTTTGAAGGATTGAATTGAAATTAGTTTGTGAGAGTCTTAATTCAATTCAAAATGGGGTTGATCTCCAGGACAAACTGACCACAATGTATTGCAGTTTTCCCTTCAGCATTTGATCTAATCTGGAAAGCCTTAGATGGCAATTGATATGCGGAAATGATAGTGTCACTGTTGTTCAGGAGATGTTTGACGTTTGACATTTTATGTTTGTGTGACAGCAGAAGCCTCTATTCAAGTCACTTGACACATCAGTTGCAATTGCCCTTATGAAGGTGAGGTGCTTATCTGTGGTTGGAGAGGGTGCTTTTTTGAGTAAATGAAAACAGTTGGCATTTACATGGTGGTTGCATGAAGTAAAATAGATAACCCAAACACTTAAAAGAGATTTTGTTTCTGCTTGTGGGAAAGAGTATGCTAGAGACTTTCAATATAAGAGAGTCAGCAAGAAATCTGGTAAGGAATTCAAGAAATGTCTGCACTCAGGCATGTTAAGACTAAGGAACATTTTACCACAGGAATGATTGAAGCAAATAGTGACAATATTCAATTCTGCCCAGCAACAGGAAGTGGTTTAGTGCAAGGATTTTGATCGGTCGCTCAGGAACTTAGAGGGTGACTGAAAAGAAGTTCAAAGATAACGGGCAGTGAGAGACAGTGTGAGAAATAGAACAGAACCCATGCTGGGAGTGCTGCAGTAAACTGTACAGCTGGGTGGACAACAAAACTACACAGATTCTGTGTAGGGGCTTAGTGAGGAATCAAGAGCAGTTGGAAGGTTCTGTCTGGTTAGAACTTGGAGAAAAGTTCTTGGAAGTATTAGGCATGAATACTCCAGTGTTGGAGTCAGAGCTCAGTAGAAGCCCTAGGGAAGTTGAGACAGTGGGAAGGTTGCTGAAGTTGTACTGAGAAAGTCATAAGGGGCTTGGAAGAAGCTAATGAATATTAACATTTGAATGCTGATGAGAGTGAGTATTGAAAAGCTTGCAGACAGTTTTTATTTGATACAACTGAACAAGATTAGAGCTTGGGAGGCACGGTGAGCGGCACGGTGGCACAGTAGTTAGCACAGCGCCAGAGACCCGGGTTCAACTCCCGCCTCAGGCGACTGACTGTGTGGAGTTTGCACGTTCTCCCCGTGTCTGCGTGGGTTTCCTCCGGGTGCTCCGGTTTCCTCCCACAGTCCAAAGATGTGCAGATCAGGTGAATTGGCCATGCTAAGTTGCCCCTAGCGTTAGGTAAAGGGTAAATGTAGGGGTATGGGTAGGTTGCGCTTCGGTGGGTCGGTGTGGACTTGTTGGGCCGAAGGGCCTGTTTCCACACTGTAATGTAATGTAATCTAATCTAATCTAAAAGTCCCAGGAGCAGGACTAGCCCAGTGATGGTAGCTGTCAGCAACAAACTGTCCCAGAAGAAAAAGCCAATAAAATGTGCGAGTGGCACTTACTTATCTGACTTGTCTTCTCTCCTTAAATGGATCTCCAGTGCAACCAGTATGTTTATTTCCAAGTACTAATTGCTTTTTAACTTTTTTTTCCCTTTAAGATGTTGTGAGTGAGTATCAAGGGTAGTTTCAGAGTCCGATGAAGGAAGGCCTAAGAAAGAGACTGATCAATCAGAATAGAGCAGTCGTTGAGACAATCCATGATGGTGTGGTTCTTGAGAGGGAATTTCAAGGCTAGATCAGCAAAGTTGAGAATTATAATCCTTTGTGAAGTTCCCTGAAATGTAATGACCTTCTATGTCATTAACACTGAAGTCAGTGGTGTGGGCGGGGGACCGAATTAGCTAAGAAATTTGTGCAATTTGTCTTGATCGCATTTGATATTTAGTAAATTGAATACAATATGGGAAAGTGTGAAATTGATCGTTTTGGCAAAAAGAGTATTACCTTTAAAAAAAATTATCTAAATGACAAGAGGCTGCGGAGTTCTGAGACACAAAAAGACCCAGGTGTCCTCGTGCACGAATTGCAGAAGCTACAGGAGGTAATTAGGACAGTTAAGAGAATGATCTGTTTTACTGTAAAGGGAGAATGTTTTATTTTATTGTGAGGGGAATTGAATGAAAGAGTAAGGAGGTAATGCTTTAGTTGTACAGTATATTGGTGCGACCGCATCCAGAATACTATATGCAGTACTGGTCATCATACTTACAGAATGGCTGCATTAATCCCATTTTCCAGCTCTTGGCCCACAGCCCTGGAGACTATGGCAATACGAGTGAATACAGACACCTTTTATTAACTGGTACCTATGGGACCAGGAGTGGGTTGGTTGATCAAATATTCTGGATAATCAAGAGGTACACAGAACTGCAATAATTCCTGACCAAGCAAAGCTTCGAGACATCAACTTGCCTCAAAAATATCTGTGTAAAAGACATCAACACACCTCCTAAATTCATTGTAAAAACATAGAAAATACAGGGAGACAGAGACCTCTTAAAGCTTGTGCACTCAGCCAGGCAAACCTCAAGCTGCTCAGAGATGAAACCAGTCAGTACGCTCTCCCCACCTCATCCTACAGGCTGTCTAAAACTGAGGTAGCACCAAAGGGATCTAGCATGACATTCTCACTCAGTTACCTTGTAAGTTCCCTCCACCCATCACCACCCCTCCCTTAACAAACCCATACCGATTATTCCTGCTTAGTCCCTACCTCTCCAAATGCAGATATATATTCTGTCCCTTAGACTTCTTTCTAATAACTTCCCTCATCACCAAGGTTAGACTGACTGGCCTATAGTTTTCTGATATATCTCTCCCTCCCTTTTTCAAATGATGGGACAATGTTAGCAGTTCTGCAGTCCTCTGGCACCTCACCTGTGGCTACAGAGGATCTAAAAATTACTGCTAGAATCCCTCAACAGCCTGGAGTACACCTTGTATATGCCTGTGAGTTTAACCATTTTTAAGGATGCTGAAGCTGCTAATACTGTCTCTCCCTCCATGTTAATTTCTTTTACTATTTCATAGTTTTCCATGCTGATCTCTGTACCTGCATTATCCTTTTCCATTGTGAAGACTGATGCCAAGTCTTCATTAAAGACTGTGCCCACATCTTGGTGGTCCACGATCACTTCTATGGTCCTTAAAGGTTCCTACACTTTCACTAGTTATTCTCTTGCTGTCTCTGTTTTTAAAGATCCCTTTGGCTATTCCTTCATATTACTCACCAATGCTTTCTCCTGCATCTGATTTATAAGTTTGAAAATTGACAGTGCCAAAAGTTGGCAAACAGCTTTAAAAAGTTGGCACAAGCAATAAATAGCTGAAAACTCCAGAATGGTTTTATTTATATGTCCAGACACGTGAACTGGAGAGGTTTCATAGGTTGTGATTTACAATGTAGATATAGTCAATGTTTATTGTGCAAAAACTTTAAGGACAAGAAATCCTGTAGAAGGAAATCCAAATTCTTCAAGCACAATATTGTTGTTGAGTTTCTGAAATTGCAAGGGTAGTGCACATGGTCAGTTGCAGTGTTCCCACTAATTTATTTTCCTCTGTGCAGAGTTCCGAAAGTTGTGTGTGGTAAAGTCAATGCTGTAAACAGCGATGGCACATTACCCACTATGCTCTGACCCTCGGAGTGGCTGTGCAGTTAAGCGGGAATGTTGGTTAATTGTTGTAAATTAGGAATTATACTTGGATTCCAAATTTAGGGGACTGTGGTGATGCTGTGGTAGTATCACTGGGCCCCCTGGTTCAAGTCCCACCTGCTCCACAGGTGTGTAACAATGTCTCTGAACAGGTTAATTAGAAAATAATTAAAATCCAAATTTGACAAAAATTACTGAGGGACTACGGAAAGACAGAACCCTGATCTGCTCATGTTAACAGCTTTGAAAGATTTGGACTGAAACATTAAAGAAAAGAAAGGGCCACTGATAACCAAAAAGTAGCCTTTGATGAAATTAGGCCAGCAGTTTATTTTTCTCGAGGAAAGAAAATCATTATTTTGAGACTTTAAATCTAGCAAATTAACAGGAATGTGGATGATCATGAAAATGGGAACAAACCTCAAAACAAGTAAATGTACTTTTTGTAAAGAATTGGAAAGTGTATAATCATCATTCCTGTGGAGCCAGTTGTTTATTTTCTTTGGTTACTGCAAACTCCATGCCCCTTTTCTCATATAAGCTTTGCAGTTGAAACTCAGCAACTGGAGTCAACAGCAATAATCAAAAGTAAATTATATGCAGGGTGTGACATTGATTTCATCCAGAACATTATCATAAATATCAGTCATTTGTTCTTTTATGAAAATAATTTTGGGTCTGCCATATATGATAGTGATGATGTGGAGATACCGATGTTAGACTGGGGAGGACAAATTTAAAAATCACACAACACCAGCTTATAGTCTAACAAAGTTATTTGGAAGTACTAGCTCTCGGAGCACTGCTCCTTCATCAGGTAACAATTCTTTAGGTAATCTTTTTTTAACTCCGATCCCATGAGCTGACTATCTATAGTGTTAACTGCGTTTTATGCAGCCCAGTGTAAAATACTGGATCTATCATCATGGGTAACAGCTCCTTTGAAGAAAGCTGCCAGTGAGTCTTGGGACTACGTCTCAGTGATTATCTCAGCAGGAGTTTTTGAAACCAACCCACAAAGAACTTTGTAGTTCATAAGATTTTGCATATTTTGCAGCTGACCAAAAAAACAGAAACGAAAACTATTTGAACATCTGGTTTCCAATGCAAATGAGATGAACAATTGTTTGAATATGTAGCACATTTCGTGTGTGCTACACTTTTACTGTTAGTGCAAGTTAGAAAGTACACATCTTCAGTTGACCTTCAGGGAAAGAAAAGGGAAATTCCTCAATTTATTTTTCACCATATAGTTGAACATGAACTTATGTTGGTAATTTACTGCAGTAATTTGAAAGAAAACATTTTAAAAAAGTGTAGGTTGCTACAATGAAAGTGTGCAGTGAATTGAGAATTCATCATTGTATATTTGTTGGTTTGCAATGTGTTGTGGATGCACCATTATTCTGCAGACGTTGTGCTATCTGTTAGTTTTCACATTGTTTCAGAATATAGCTGCATTAATTTCATTCTGCTTAAGCATCTTTAAAACAAAATGAGATGCTGCATATTGTATTTTAATGTCTTATTTTTGATTCGAACAGATTAAAGCTTGGCCGTTTTCATTCAGGTCGCAAGTTGACTATAACATCTACCCAATCACCTTTTTAGCAGGAAAACCCCAGGAATGGAAAAAACTATTTAAACCATGTGCTGCTCAACGCCTCTTTCTTCCGGTATGTTTCCATTTTTTTTCTTTAGTTGTATAACTGATTTCTATTTCAAATATGTCTGAAACTTAAGTCTGATGTAAATATGATATTTTTGTGAAAAGTGTCAAAGTTAAAAGGTTAACCTTTTTCAGGCTGTGGTAGCATTTTATTTTCCAAATCTATTCAAAGAAAAGCAAGTCAGGGAACAACTGGTCCAGGAACAAATTGTCCTCCAACTAGTCAAGAGGCAGCTGGTAGACTTCACTGGGTTTTCAAGGCTCATGGAAAAACCCATATAGGTTATGTTGAGATCACCTATGTTAGCATGAGAGATTTTAACAAGAAAGAAGTCTGTAATTAGAGATGATGGATTTTCATATCATCACTCCAGAATCTTCAGATGACAGAAATCATCAAAGTTGAAAAGCTGAAGGAAATGGATGTAGGTTTGCTTGTTGAGCTGGAAGGTTCATTTCCAGATGTTTCGTCACCCTACTAGGTAACATCTTCAGTGGGCCTCGAGGTGAAGCATTGTCCATGATTCCTGCTTTCTACTTATATGTTTAGGTTTCTTTGGGATGGTGATGTCATTTCCTGTGGCGATGTCATTTCCTGTTCTTTTTCTCAGGGGGTGATAAATGGGGTCTAACTCGATGTGTTTGTTGACAGAGTTCCGGCTGGAATGCCATGTTTCTAGGAATTTTTGTGCGTGTCTCTGTTTGGCTTGTCCAAGGATGGATGTGTTGTCCCAGTCGAAGTGGTGTCCTTTCTCATCTGTATGTAAGGATACTAGTGAGAGAAGGTCATGTCATTTTGTGGCTAGTTGGTGTTCATGTATCCTGGTGGATAGTTTTCTGCCTGTTTGTCCAATGTAGTGTTACAGTTCTTGCATGGTATTTTGTAAATGACATTAGTTTTGCTTCTTGTCTGTATTGGGTCTTTCATGTTCATTAGCTGTTGTTTTAGTGTGTTGGTGGGTTTGTGGGCTACCATTATACCAAGGGGTCTGAGTAGTCTGGCAGTCATTTCCGAGATGTCTTTGGTATAGGAGAGAGTGGCTAGGGTTTCTGAACATGTTTTGTCTGCTTGTTTGAGTTTGTTGCTGAGAAATCAGCAGAGTGTGTTCATTGGGAACTCAGTCTTTTTGAATGCATGGTATAGGTGATTTTCCTCTGCTCTGCGTAGTTCCTCTGTGCTGCAGTGTGTGTTGGCTCATTGAAATAATGTGCTGATGCAGCTTCATTTGTGGATGTTGGGATGTTGCATCACAACATCATTTCAATGAACCATCACACACTGCAGCACAGAGGAACTACGCAGAGCAGAGGAAAATCACCTATCCCATGTATTCAAAAAGACTGGGTTCCCAATGAACACAGTCCGCCGATTTCTCAGCAACAAACTCAAACAAGCAGACAAAAAACGTCCAGAAACCCTAGCCACTCTCCCCTATATCAAAGACATCTCAGAAATGACTGCCAGACTACTCAGACCCCTTAGTATAATGGTAGCCCACAAACCCACCAACACACTAAAACAGCAGCTAATGAACATGAAAGATCCAATACAGACAAGAAGCAAAACTAATGTCATTTACAAAATACCATGCAAGAACTGTAACAAGACATCTTCCAATGCACTACCAACTTCCAAGTCCAAAGTGATCACAATGTGGAGAAGTTGTGAAACCTGCAGACTTCCTGAATTTGTGAAGTTGGAGGGATAATGGGCTACTCTCATTGTCCCTTCACTAACCCACCTGTCCTTTCTAATTATTGCCCAATCTACAAATCCTTTTCCGCTTTACAATACTTGAATATGCAGTCGATTCTAACCCCAACTCTGCTGAAAACCTTGTAGTTTGCTCACAATAAAATGGTAGGTGGGTTTAAACTCCATTCTCGAGATTTGAGAAGATATTGTCATCTAATGCAGTAGTTTGGTTGTACCTGCATTTACCAGAATTGACTGTGTCAGATGAGTTCTTGAACTGAGACCTAATCTATCTATTTGGTGGATTTAGAGGATCACATGTCATTATTTAAAGAGCAGGATAGTTCTGGCACCTGAACCAACAGTTATGCATCAAGAAACATCATTAAGAAGAGTTCACTTTGATATGGTTTGTGGGGCCTAGTGTCATATTTTAAATGTAATAGTGACCAGCTTGACAGATTGGCTTACTTGTGTCATGCAACATAAATGCAAGTGCTTCCTTTCCTTGGGTTTCAGGTGTTTGTGAGTAGGAACAGCTAGAACTCCATTTTAACGAGAAATTGAAATTTCTAATAGGGTCATTACTATTAGAAACATTATATGGGGCATGAGTAGAACATCTTTAATGCAGTCTAAAGTCCAGTAAAGCATGAAGTCCACTTTTGACAAGCTCTGTAACCAGTTCAGTTTTATGCACAAAATGTGGACTTTGGGCAATGATCACATTTTATAATGGAGTAGAAGACTGTTCTTAAAATAAACTAGGAACTATGAGTTTGGATTATTAAACCTGATACCTGTTGTGTTGATTTAAATGAAGTTGCAAACTTGTTTCAGAAATATTAAGAGAATTTAATTGAAATCATTCTTGTCATCCCTACATCCCTTATCAAGGGAGCTCAAAAGTTTGAGCACCTTACAAACCTTTATTTATTGGTGAATAGAGCTCTGCTTGGATTAGAAATCTCATCTTGTGATCCCAATTTGGATTGCACTTACTTAGAATGGAAAACCCGATCTTCAATTTTGTTTAGCTTGGTAATCAGGTCCTGATTTTGAATAAATGTTGCACTTAATTTATTTTATTTGCACTTTATTTCATATTCACATATAATATGCATTTTTAAAAAAAACCTTCTGCTTTTCTGCTTCCAAATCAGATGATTCTAAGAGATGTCGATTCTCTGCTGTATGTTGATACTGATGTTCTTTTCCTGAGACCAATCGATGATGTCTGGCATTTCCTGAATTTGTTCAACTCCACACAACTTGCAGCTATGGCCCCAGAACATGAAATACCCAGAATTGGATGGTACAGTCGATTTGCACAGCATCCTTATTATGGAGCAGCTGGAGTCAATTCAGGAGTCATGCTCATGAATCTGACTCGAATAAGAAATCAACTATTCAAGGTAATAAAGCAATGGTTCACAATAAATCTTGCAAGAATTGGGTTTTCTGCAACTGCATCCTGAATCCATTACTGTTCTTCCTGGGCAGGCTCTTCTAATGGAGTATAAAGCAAGTCCCAGGATTTTTATTATTCTTTGATCTATATTACATAAGATGAGACTTTGCGTCATGATTCCAAGCAGGATTAGAAAAATGGCTGGCTTTGATTGTTGTGTTCATACACCTGACGGACATGTGCAAGTTGTCTGAAATGGTAGAGAGCTAGGATGTTTTTAAACTAGTTTTGACATTGTTTCTCCACAGAGAATAAGCCATTTGTGAACTTCCAGAAATCTGAGAATGTATCGCACAGATGTTGAGAATTTTTAGTTCCTTCTCCTGGCTGTGAACAATGCGATGTAACAGAGGCAGGCAGGTTTCCGAGATAGAATCCTGCCAATCAAGTATTGGACACCGAAAACA
This sequence comes from Chiloscyllium plagiosum, assembly GCF_004010195.1. Classification (NCBI taxonomy): domain Eukaryota; kingdom Metazoa; phylum Chordata; class Chondrichthyes; order Orectolobiformes; family Hemiscylliidae; genus Chiloscyllium; species Chiloscyllium plagiosum. The sequence goes on from NC_057727.1 coordinate 47,555,717, forward strand.
GCAACAAAGTGAAACCCAGAAGGAAATGGCTGCAAAACTGACATGTCACACAGCAGAAGCTGAAAATTAGTTTGTATTAGTGAAACAAATCCGAGTGATATGCAGCAACAAAGCATGTTTGTGGTTGTTATATTATTACCTGTGGTTTCCTATGTCCTGCTCTCGCTCCTGTGCACTTGTGGTTAACAATCCCCCAAGAAAAGATCCCCTTGTATAACCTACTCTCTGAGGTGCATACATGTAGGGCTGAACTTTACCAATGCCTGAACAGTGGGCAGTGGTGAGATGGTTTGGAAAATGCGGTGAGATCAGAAAAATCAGATTCAAGATATTGAGGGGAAAAAAAGTGCAATTTTGCATCCAGTGTTTGAAATGTGAGGTGAAACACTCACTGGTGAGACGAAAGAGGTCCATTTGCATTAACAGTTCATTATTCGTATTCTCACCGCATTCATTTGCAGCTTTCCATCCTTCCACCCAGCAGAGGGAAACTAGCTGTGACATGATAGGTGCCTGGCAATGCCAGCTTGCTACTTGCTCCTCTGGCTTTCCATCTTGGCTGGCATTCCCCAACCTTACACGGCACCCTAATGAATAATGACTATCTGCATTCTTTGTCCACCCGCCGTTGGACACTCACAAGCCTCACTACATCATCGGAGCATATTTTTGACTTATTTAGAATGGAGTTCTCAACATCAACACTGTACTTTTGGAACAAACTGATACCTTGCATTGTAATTCCATTTGCACACAGGGACAGACACTCATCTCTTGGATTAGAGCAGAGGGCATCTCAGGCCTCTTAGCTGCTCTCTGAGCATTTAGTCACTATGCAACTACTTAAAGGCACACAATCTATCAACCTTGCCTTTATGCACCACGTCATTGAGAGTTTCATTGCTCACCATACCTCTGCCTTGCCTAAAAAATCTCTTTTGCTGCCAAGCTCGTTACCAAGGTGCAGAGTTTCCATAGTGTAGTGATAATCACATTTGTCTCATACGTGCAACATCTTTAGTTTGATCTTGCATAGGATCAATATGTAAACCCCCACCTTGTCTTTCTTAAGCAAGCAGTAGCAGATGTCTAAGGAGACAATTCATAACTCTCAGCAAAGCTATATCCTAGGAAAGATTCTGAGAGAGGGATAACCCAACTGTGGTGAACTAAGAAAGTTCAGAAGAGTATTCAGTTGGGAAAAAAAGCATATAAGGAGGTCAAAGTCAGTGATTGCCCTGAAAATCAGGATTAATTCAGAATCCAGCAAAGGAGGATTAGAAAGAAAATACAGACAGAGAGAATAAGCTACAAGGACAAACAAGTAAGGAATATAAAAACTGACAATAAGAGCTTCTTTAAACATAAAGAAAAGGAAGAGAGAGGTCAAAGTGGACATAGGCCCCTGAGAAAATGAATCTGGGCACAGTTTTAGGGAACAAAAAATGGCAGAGAAGTTAAACAGTTACTTTTCATCAGTCTTAACAATGCAAGATATTTTGAACATTCTATTAATACTAAAGAATATGGGGGGAGGAATTAAGTAACATCAATTAGAAAATGGTACTAAACAAATAGGGCTAAAGGCGGGTAAGTTCCCTGGTTCTGATGGCTTGCATTCTAGGAACCTAAAAGGGGTAGCTACAGAGATAGTGGATGCATTAATTGCAATTTTGCGATTCTTTTTGGATCCCAGAGAAGTACGATATCACTGGAAAACTGCAGATGTGACTCCCCTATTGAACAAGGGAGCGAGGCAAAAAGTGGGTAACTATAGGCCAATTAGCCTGATATCTATAGTTAGAGAAGTATTGGAATCAAATATTGAGGAAGTAAAAGCAGAATATTTGGAAAATCATATTCTAATCAAGCAGAATCAGCATGGCTTCATGAAAGGAAATTTGTGTCTGACAAATATTTGAGTTTTTTGAGGAAGTCTCAACCAGAGTAGATAGATAGAGAGGAACTGGTAGGTGTGTTGTATTTGGACTTCCAGAAGGCACTTAACAAGGAACCTCAGAAAAGGTTAAGTTATAACTTAAGAGCTCAGAGTGTTGAAGGTAGTACATTGGCACGAATGGAGAATAGGCTCATGGGCGAGAAACTGCGAGTGGGGATAATGATCCTTTTAGGTTGGTGAGCTGTGATTGGTGGGGTTCCACAAAGGTCAATGCTGGGACAACAGCTGTTTACAATGTATATTTAATGGCATGGAGCAAGATATGATTGTATTGTAGTCAAATTCGCAGATGACACAAAAATGTGTGGAAAGGTCGGTTGTGAGAGGGGTACAAACAGTTTATGAGAGATATTGATAAGCATAGTAAGTGGGCAAAATGTTGGCAAATGGGGTATAATGTGGGAGAATATGAAGTTGTTCATTTTGGAAGGGAGAATTTTTTTTAAAAATGGAGAGTAACTGCAGAAAGCTGTAATATAATATCTGTGCATGAAACACAGAAAGCTAGCACATGTGCAGCAAGTAATCAAGGAAGCAAATGCAATGTGGTCCCTTATTTCAAGGGTGTTGGAGAATCAGAGTAGGGAAGTCTTACCTCATCTGTACAAAGTGCTAGTGAGACCACATCTGGAGAACTATAAGCAGTTGAGGTCCCTTTATTTCAGGAAAGATGTCATTTCATTGGAGACAGTCCAAAGAAGGTTCACAGCGCTGATCCCTGGTATGGAGGTATTGCCTTATGAGCAAACTTTAAACAGGTTGTGACTTTACTCATTGGAGTTTAGAAGATTGAGAGGCAATCACACTGAAATACATAGGATTCTTAATGGGTTTGACAGTAGAAATGCTGATAGGATGCTCCTCCTCATGGGAAAGTCTCAGACCAGAGGCCATAGTCTCAAAATAAAGGGACACCAATTTAAGACTGAGATGACAAGGAATTTCTTCTCTCAGAGAATTGTGATTCTTTGGATCTCCTTGCCACAGAGAGCTGTAGGGACAGGGACCTTGTGTATATTTAAGGCTGAGATAGATTCTTGACAGGGCAATCCCAGGGTAATGGGGAAAGGGCAAAAACATGAATGTGAAGAAAGTTGGATGAACCTCAACCTACTGATTGGTGGAGCAGGCTCAAGAGACTGAACAGCCTATTCCTGTTCTCATTTCTTATGGCCTTACCAAATGTAGGCAGCAATTCATTTAGGAAGTCTCACTAGCTTCTATGCACCCATTGCCACTTCTAGGACATCTGATTGAAAATGATTTTAAACAATATCGAGCACAATGTAAGATGGTTATGATTGATAGAAGTCAGTTACCTCATCTCCAGGAACCTTCTTCTGCAGGTGTCCCTCAGGATAGCGTCCCAGACCCAACCATCTTCAGTTGTTTCACCAATGATCTTCCCTCCATTAGATCAGAGGCTTGGAATACTGGAGCAGCTCTTGACCCCCCAAAGCCTGCCCACCACGTATAAGACACAAGCCTGCAGTGTGATGGAATACTCTCACTTGCCTGGATCAGTCCAGCTCCACAAACACTCAAGAAGCTTCACACCATCCAGAACAAAGTAGCCCAACAAAAGCAAACATCCATGCCCCACACCACAAATGCTGTGTTGCAGTAGTGTACTCACCTACAGGATACATTGTGAAAATTCATTGAAGCTCCTTAGATGGCACCTTCCAAACTCACAACTACTTCCATCTAGAATGGCTAAAGCAGCAAATTCCAGTTTCTGTAAATTCCCCTCCAAGCCACTCACCACCTTGTTCCTTCACTGTCATGGGTAGAAATCCCACAGTCTCCTTCTTAAGCAGCCCCCTGGCTGTACCTCACTAAATGGACAGCGGTGTTTCAAGAGGCAGCTCACCACAACCCCTCAAGAGACACATGAATGGGCAATAAATTATGCCTATCTTGTGAAGCCCACTTTCCTTGAATGAATAAAAATGAAAAATCAAAACAGTATCAGTTGAATATCAGTCTGGGGGCTTGAGCACAGTTTGTTGGCCATTGGGACATTTAAGAGTTCATATCAGTACAGTCTGTGGAGTTGACCACAATAGCACTGCAGGCTGTGTTTATCCAGTCAGGGGATTGGTGGTAACTCAGTTCTGGAGCTTCACAGAAATCAGTCAAGGGTCTGGTCACCCATCAGTTGAGGGCTGTGTTTCCAAGGAAATTGGGGATTGTGCAGCATGTTCAGTCCTGAACAATGGCAAAATGTTATGTGGTATTCAGCAAGCAGCCCCTCTCTCAGGAATGCATGGAGGTGTGGTACTAAGAATTGATATCTGTGCAGCTTGGTTCTTGTAACTACAGTTGCAATAACATTAGATCAGAAATTGATGATGTAGAACAGCAATCAAAAGATGAATGTAAACTTCTATTTGCAATGAAGTGTCACCTGTGACACCTATGTACTCTCAGTAGCTGTTTTTTTTTGTTTCCTTCACGCTATGTATACTGTGAAAAGCTTCATGGTTGGCACTGACTGACCTGGTACACAACAATACAGTGCCAGTGGCAGGAATCTTTGAAAGCGCCCACGGTATTCCAGCTCACTTGGAATTCCTGTAGCAGGGCCTCCATACAACACAGAACATGAATTCCTTCTTTATACCTTTCACAATTATTGTCGACCTTTCAACCGTGTTCCCCTCATTTCTGTAGTGTATTCACCCATTATCACCTTAAAGTTTTTATATGGGGAAATAAGTGGTAATTTCCTGAAGTTTCTTCAAGTGCACTTTTGTACTTTCTCAGTTGGCTGACAACAGAAATGTAAGTGATATAATCCAGTAGGATTGTCAGTGAAATGTTACTTTATCTGTAAAATAGCTTATGTTGTGATCTTTTCCTATAGAACAGTATGATTCCAACGGGACTAAGATGGGAAGAACTGCTGTACCCTTTATATCATAAATACAAAAATGATATCACATGGGGAGACCAGGATTTATTAAATATTATCTTTCACTACAACCCAGGTAAGTAATGTAAAGCCAGCTACGATAATTTATTTTCTAATTTTTTTTCAAGCAATGGGAGTAGTTGCAAATGGCATCATGATCACAGACATGGTGGGGCAAAAGGTGTATCCTCAAGGGGGAAAAAAAACGAGCTAACACCTAGCTTTCCATTTTAATTGTTACATTCTAAAATATTTAGAAACTTGCAATCTCTTGAGTCTATTCCCTGTGGTGAAGTCTTGTGTATGATCTGTGAACTGTTGAATAACTTCAGTATTTTGCTGCTGATAAACATAATAGTTTCTGACCAGTTTTTGCTTGTTTTGCATTGGAATGCAGCGTAACAGAGGCCTGGATTTGCAGGACATTTTTCCACTTGACGAGTATAATCTGTGTTAAGGTTAAACAGCTTGGAGCTGTTATTCTGGCGTGGTAGAGCTCCTGAGGAGTCTAGCTGGTCAGCCCCAGAATGAAAGCAGACGATGCTGGTAGCTGATGCAGACTGCGTGAAAGGCCTGGCTGAGTACACTGACACTGTATGGAAATGTTTAAAAAAAAAACAGTCCTCAAACCCTCACATCCCATCATGCCTCACACACTCAATAATGCCTCATTCATGCCATCCCATGTCACATCATGCCTTGCCTTCACCCCTACCTTTCATGGTTCAAAATACCCTTTATGCCAACCTACTTCCTTGTAACCAGCTCCTTCGCCGTCTATAACCTGTATGCCAGCTGAATGCCAATGCATGCACTTCACACACCATCTTTTGCATTCACATCTACTGTGCAAGATCAACCAGTATCCACAGTAGACAGAGCTCAGGACCTGTACAAAGATAAAATAAAGTATAAATTACAGATTTCACTTTTGCAAAACACACATTCGTAAAAGCTCATTTACTTCATTTATATCCCTTCACATAGAACAGTACACCTCCCCTAGTACATTCCAGGCACCTACTACCCTCTGTGTAAAAGAAAATGCCTTGCACATCTCCTTTAAACTTGTCCCCATCACTTTAAATCTGTGCCTCCTATTTCCACCCTGGGAAAAAGACTCCAATTATCCACCCTATTTATGCTTCTCATAATTTTGTATACCTCTGTCAGGCCGCCCTTCAGTCTCCCATGCTCTAGTGAAAACAAGCTAAGTCTGTCCAACCTCTCCTTGTAGCTAATACATTCCAATCCAGCCAACATTCTGGTAAACCTCTTTTACACCCTTTCCAAAGCCTCCACATCCTTCTTATAGTGTGGTGACCAGAACTGCACACTCCAAATGTTATCTAATTAATGTTTTATACAACTGACTTGTTAACTTTTATACTTAGTGTCCCAGATGGTGAAGGCAAGCATGCCATACTCCTTGTTTACCATCTTATTCACTTGTGTTGCCACTTTCTGGGCACTTTTCAGCACCCCAAGATCATTTTGGATATCAGCGCTTGAAAGGGTCCTACAATTTACTGTATACTTTTCTCTTGCATTTGACCTCCCAAAGTTCATCACCTCACACTAGTCTGGGTTCAACTCCATCTCTGCTCAACTTTCCAACCGGTCTATATAGTGCTGTATGCTTTGATAACCTTCCTCACTACACATAACTCCACTAATCTTCATGTCATCTGCAAACGAACTAATCAGATCACCTACATTTTCATCTAAATCAATTACACATAAATTACAAAAAGTAAAGGTCCCAGCACTGATCCTTGTGGAATACTGATCACAGATCTCCAGTCAGTAAAACACGCTTCCACAACTACCCTTTGTCTTCGAAGATCAAGTCAATTTGTATCCAACTTAGTAATTCACTGTGGATCCCATGTGGTTTAATCTTCTAGACCAGACTACCATGAGGGACCCTGTCAAATGGTTTAGTAAGGTCCATGTTGACAACATACACTGGCCTACTCTCATCAGTCATCTTTGTCACTCCCTCAATCAAATTTGTGAGACAAGACATCCCCACAAAAAACCATACTATTTCTAATATGTCCATTATTTTCTAAATGCAAATCAATGCTGTCCCTAAGAATCTTCTCCAATAATTTCCCTACCATAATTTAAGGCTCACTGGCCTATAATTTCCTAGATTATCCCTGTTGCCCTTCTTAAACAAAAGATCAACTTTGGTTATTCCCTAGTATTCTGGGACTTCAGCTGTGGATAAAGTGGGTACAATGAACTCTGTCAAGGCCCTAGCAATCTTCTCCCTTGCCTCCTTCAGTATCCTGGGATAGATCCCATCAGACCATGTGGACTTATCTACCTTAATGTTTTTCAAGACACTCACCACGTCTTCCTTCTTAATATCAACATGTCCCAGATTATCAGCATAACTCTTCCTAATCTTACTATTATCCCAGTACTTCTCCTTGGTGAATACTGATGCAAAGTATTCATTAAGGACCTCACCCACTTCCTCTGGCTACATACATAAATTCCCTGATTTGTCCTGGAATGGACCTAACCTTTCCATAACTCCCTTCTTGCTGCTAATATATGTATAAAATGCCTTGGAATTCTCCTTAACCTGACTTGTCAAGATAATTTCAGGCCCCTCTTAGCCCTCTTAATTCTTTAAGTTCTTGCCTGCTTCCTTGATATCCTCAGGGACCTTGTCTGACTTTAGTTTCCTAAGCCTTACAAATGCTTCCTTTTGAGCTGAAAAATGTGTTGCTGGAAAAGCGCAGCAGGTCAGGCAGCATCCAAGGAGCAGAAGAATTGACGTTTCCTGAAGAAGGGCTTGTGCCTGAAACATCAATTCTCCTGCTCCTTGGATGCTGCCTGACCTGCTGCGCTTTTCCAGCAACACATTTTTCAGCTCTGATCTCCAGCATCTGCAGTCCTCACTTTCTCCTAAATGTTTCCTTTTGCTTTTTTGACTAGATTTTCATATCTGCTGTCATCCAGGGTTCCAAAATCTTGCCATTTTTATCTTTCTTGCTCACAGGAATATGCTGGTCCTGAATTCTGATCAACTGGCCTTTTGAAGACTCCCAAATGACAGATGTGATTTCCCCTCGAACAGCTGCCCCAATCTAATTTTCTATACATAACACATAGTAATCCTTGTATTGCCATACCTTAATGCTGCTCATCCTCTTCTTCAAATTCAGAGGCTTTCCAAAGGCTGCATTTTGACTTCAACAGCAGCAATTTGAACTCAGTCCCTCTCCAAAATGTCCCTTACATAATACCTTATTAAATGAAGTGTTTTATTTAAGTGCATAATCCTTTATAACCATCCTTAAAAATTACATTCCAACCTCAATATGTCTATGGACACTTGAAGGTATCAAAATGTGGAATGACAAGTACTCATCTGTGATAACAGACGGTTGTGAAATCAGTTGCGTAGTACTAATCCTTTGTAGAAACTCTCAGGCTTAAGTGAACAGTCAAATATTAAGTGATTTTTTTTAAACACTCAAAACAATGTTTCCAAAGATGTAAAACACAAGCTATGTAAATGCCTTGATTGCTTGACATCTCCATTTGAGAGTTGTTTTTGACAGTCCCTCTTAATAATTCATCTTGATACTTCTGACAGTTTTGACAATTAGTTTTGACAAGTTGGATGACAGTTACAGTGAACTTGACAATTGAAAAGTTTATGCCTATCTTATGCCCATTCAGACCTACTTTTAACAATTCCAAAAGGCATCATACCTCTCCCAAAAGGCAAATTACCATCCCCAAAGATACACTAGAACCATATCAGAAGGGATACTTTATAGTACCAATGCTGTCCAAAGGACTCCACAGAGAACATACCTGCTCCTATAGGGTCAAACTGCACGTGTTGTGTTTCAGACACCCAGGTGCGGCGGTGAAAATCCAAGCCATAGCCTCATTGATCTTCATTTAGCCTAGTTTTGAGGTGCTCCTGAACACTGCTGAATAGAATGATCAAGGATTCAGTCACAGAAATCATAGTTTTACTTGCTTCTGATCAACCCATAAGATGAAGTAGTACTTCAGAACACTTGATCAGCCCCTTTTCAAGGGGCTTTTATATTGTTGCAACAAACAAAAGGAAAGGAGACTTATTACATTCAAATTACATATCTAGGGGTGACAATGCACAACCTCCTCGGCCTACCAGTCATGGAAGATCATAGCTTGAAACATTTTCAAAGTAGAAAAGAGGAGTTATAGCAAGTGATGTAAATTTAGAGTAGTTGTGATTTCAGTATAGGGTTATTGCAAATGCCGTTTTGCTTGAGAATATTAACTGTGTCAGATACCAAAGATTGTCTTGTAGGTAATTAAATCAGTTTTCTAATTAAGACATTTTTGGAGCACAGAACAAGGCCTGAGCAATGCGTGGCAGGTAAACAGTGATAATCACAAACTTGACTGTACTGTGCCTAGTAATTAAGAAGCAAAATAACAATTGTCTTTTTATAAACAATTTCTCCAGTTGAGCAAAGACAATTGAAATATGCGTAATCTGAGACCTGGTACCAAATCAGGCTAAATGCTTTGACAGAGGACATTATCAAAGTTTATTTTGTAATCTTTCACTGTAAATGTATTATAAATGTTAACCAATTACAGGCCATTTTACAAATGCTAATATGAACAAAGAAACAAACAAACACATATCATGCTACCCCAAATACCCCAAGACCTCTGGTCTTGTAAACCAGAGATCGTGAGTTCATCTCCCACTGGGGCCTCTTTACACATTTTCAGCTCTACCCCAAATATTATAACAAGTATAAACCATTAATTCACAAATGATTTGAAATTTGAGTCAGGAGAGTTGATGAACAACTCCTTTGCAAAACATTTTCCTTGTCCCTTCTCGTGAAAGCAGTGAGACATGTCTGTTTTTGTACTGACCGATGATTGGCATCAAACTCTCTGTGAGGGGTTCAGTTAGTGATGCAAAGTCATGCCAGCAGCATGGGTTTGGTTCCCACATTGGCTGAGATTACTTTGTAAGTCCTGCCATTTCCATCTTGCCCAAGGCATGGTGACCCTCAGGTTAAACCACCTCCAGTCATCTTTCTGTGATGTCACAGCAGATCTCTGGACTAAGGTGACTTGATACTCTGCGTAAGACTCTCAGGATGGATTTTATGCAGCCCAACATGATGGAAAGCATGGTTACTCAGTCCACTTAATCATGGGGAGGCCCTGCATCAACATCAGAAGAACATCCCCTAATCAAGTAGGAGTGATTCCCAGTCACTACTGGTGGGATATCAATTAAGCCCATTAATGACCAACTGGCTATCCATTATCCTTGAGCCCACTGTAATTTATCAATGGTTAAGGGATTAGTTAGAGGGGTGCATGGGATTTCTGCACACCTGAAAGGACATCCGACAAAACCTGTCGGCTTCTCCAGTGGTCTCTCGGGCCAGGGATCCTTTGCTATCAGGTGCTTTGTGTCCAATCAAGGGATTTGGCATCCGGTGTGGGAGATAGCCACTGAAAGTCAGCCCCTGCCTTTGCCTCTGATACTGTTCCAGTTCTCTATCACAATTCTGCCCCACCTTCATTCAGCCCTGATGATCCTGGGCCTCAGTGAAGGCTTTGTCACTTGCTATCATTGGTAATATTGGTACTGCCAGTCTCTGGTGGCTCACTGATGGCAAGCAGGACCTGTTCTGCCAGGGGTGTCAGTCAGTCACGTGGATGACTTGACAGTGGCTAATTAAGTGTCTGAAGGCTTTTGGTTTTGTCAGACATACCCCATGGAGATGACAGGGGATCCGACCAACTGTCCAACTGGTAAGGGAGACCCCCATTGATTTGAGGAAATTCTGGCCCAGATGCTGAGCATTAGCAGATGCTGCAGCTATCAGGGACATCACTACCATTCTTTGTCACTGGAGGGCTACAGCACCAGGGATCAAGTTCGATCCTCCTTTTTAATCCTCACAAACGAAGAATATTTGGATTAATTCCAGTTTTCCTATATAAACATGGTTTAGATCACGAAATAAAAGTTTAAACTGCACCTGCATACTTCCTGGTTTGTACAGCTTTGTACTTTGCACACTACATTGCACACTGAGTCACTGGAGAAACCTGCAAAAACAAATGTTAAACCTTTGTCTTTAAGAGTGTATGGAATATAAAAGGCCTTTGTTCAAATACACCCCTAATATAGGGTGTAGGTTTGCTCGCTGAGCTGTAGGTTTGATATCCAGACGTTTCGTTACCTGGCTAGGTAACATCATCAGTGGCGACCTCCAAGTGAAGTGAAGCTGTTGTCTCCTGCTTTCTATTTATATCTTTCTCCTGGATGGGGTTCCTGGAGTTTGTGGTGATGTCATTTCCTGTTCGTTTTCAGAGGAGTTGATAGATGGCATCTAGGTCTATATGTTTGTTTATGGCGTTGTGGTTGGAGTGCCAGGCCTCTAGGAATTCTCTGACATGCCTTTGCTTAGCCTGTCCCAGGATAGATATGGTGTCCCAGTCGAAATGAACGGATACTCAAAAAATACAGTGCGCAGATTCCTCAAGGACAAACCACAACAAGCAGACCAAACACAGCCAGAAACCCTAACCACCTTACCGTACATCAAAGAAGTTTCAGAAATGACAGCCAGACTACTAAGACCCCTCGGAATCCTAGTAGCACACAAACCCACCAACACGCTCAAACAAAAACTAACAAACTTAAAAGACCCAGTACATCCCATGGACAAAACCAACATCATCTACAAAATTCCATGCAAGGACTGCCACAAACACTACGTAGGACAAACAGGAAGAAAGTTAGCCATCAGGATACACGAACACCAGATAGTCACAAAAAGGCACAACCCTCTCTCCCTCGTAGCCCTACACACGGATGAAAAAAGCCACCATTTCGACTGGGACAACACATCTATCCTGGGATAGGCTAAGCAAAGGCATGCCAGAGAATACCTAGAGGCCTGGCAACGCCATAAACAAACACATAGATCTAGATGCCATCTATCAACTGCTCAGAAAACGAACAGAAAATGACATCACCAAAAACTCCAGGAACCCCATCCAGGAGAAAGATATAAATAGAAAGCAGGAGACAACAGCTTCACTTCACTTGGAGGTCACCACTGATGATGTTACCTGGCCAGGTAATGAAACGTCTGGATATCAAACCTACAGCTCAGCGAGCAAACCTACACCCTAAACCTCAACCTGAGCTACAAACCTTCACAAAACTTGCACGCCCCAAATATTTTTATGCTATGGGAATAGAATAGGTGTAACAGTGGTTGAGAGGGCTCACCAAGTTTGTTAATTTTTACGTGGTTTCTATTCTGTGTGAGCATAGTCTAAACTCCCACACAACCTCACACCACAGCCTATATTGTCTACTTGACCCCTCCACCCCAGTTACCAGTTACCAGGAAGTAAAACGCCCAATTAATGTGGTGAAGAATTGAAACTAACTACTGATCTGAGTGTAACATGTTGTGGTTGGGGGAGTGGGAGGTCACGTATACACTAAGTAAACAAAAAAATGATTTTTTTGGGACCGAGGGTATACAGTTGTATTATACAGTGATTTAACTTAAACATCTCCGTCTACGGTAATTTGGTTGGAATTTGGAAGATATTAAAACAACATTTGTTTTGATTCTGTAGAATATCTATATGTGTTCCCTTGTCAATGGAATTATAGACCAGATCATTGTATGTATGGCAGCAACTGTCGGGGAGCAGAGGACCAGGGAGTTTCCATTCTCCATGGGAACCGTGGAGTTTATCACGATGATAAACAGCCTGCCTTCAAAGTAATGTATGAGGCTATACGTGATGTAAGTGTCTCAAACACAATTGATGTGTCTGCTTTCTTTTAATCAGGAGCAGTATAGATGGAAGTTTCACATTCTCAGACTATGATGAAATGCCTCTTTCTGATTTAAAAACAGAAAATGCTGCACATATTCAACTGGCCTAGTCACTTTTGTGAAAAAGTACAAGAGGCATTCCATAGGCCAGCGAGTCATTAGAGTAGTATAGTCTGGAATAATGTGTGAAGACCTTGCAGAATTCTAGACTCAGCCGCCTCAGAAGGAATTCTCCTGCATCTGGAACTCACCAAAGAAGCCCCTTCATGTCAGTTTAATAGTTAGCCAGGAATTGTTAAAGGCTTAAAAACCTACTCTTAACTGTTGAGTAACTATTAAACTAAACTGTCTAAACTCTGCTGACAGCAACCCCCCCCGCCCTTCCCAACTAACACCCAGATAACTCCAGACCCAACATATGCCCGTCCCCGCACCAGCCCTAACATACCGCAGCTCTCCCCTCACCCGGCCAGATGCTGCATCGCTCGCAAACCAGTCTGGAGTCAAACTGACCACTCCCAACTGTGACTGAATTATGACAGAACTGACACCAGAGAACCCCTGCATCACAGAGCCCCAACCCTAAACATCCATCTACTTACCTGGCACTTTGTCTCCCTCATCCACCCTCTCGATACTTTATTCCCCTCACCGACAATGGCGCTATCAGCTTACCAATCCACCTGTCACCCTAACTCCTCACTTAGCTTACGCACTTACCTTTTCTCAGTCAATGTCAAAGTTCGTTTAGGATCTTTAGCTCCTGATATACAGCTGCAAGTGTTGTCAAAATGAGGGTATCATGGCCTGCTCCTGCCCTTGTATATCCCCAGTGTCCACTGATGGACGCATTTGGGACTAGTCTGTCTTGGAATTGTGGCCAAAAAATTGGCAAAAGGTAAGTGGGTAATTTTAAAAAGAGTCGATATCACTCAAACCTATTATGATGGTCATTGGAGAATCTGGGCCAAAGTTTTCGGCTGATGAGATTTCAGCTGAACTGGAAACAGTTAGCAACTTACTAACCATTTGAGCAAGTGAAGTGGGGATGGGGGTGGCGGGAGCAGGTACAATAAAGAACAAATGAAAGAACTGTAATAGTGTGAAACAGATTAAATGACAATAGTGTTCATAGTGCAAGGTAAGAGAGTAATGGGACAATTGAAGAAACAACAGAATTATTGACAGGAGTTGTGAATCAAGGAAACATGAATGCTGGCTGTCCAAATACATAAGATAATCACATGGTTAGATAGGGTGGACAGTGACGGCCTTTTTCCTCGGATAGTGATGGCTAGCACGAGGGGACATAGCTTTAAATTGAGGGGTGATAGATATAGGACAGGTGTCAGAGGTAGTTTCTTTACTCAGAGAGTAGTAGGAGCATGGAACACATTGCCTGCAACAGTAGTAGACTCGCCAACTTCAAGAGCATTTAAATGGTTATTGGATAGGTATAGGGACAAGAATGGAGTAGTGTCGGTTAGATGTGTTTCAGATTGGTTCCACAGGTCGGCGCAACATCGAGGGCCGAAGGGCCTGTGCTGCGTTGTGATGTTCTACATTCTAAATGAAAAGGAAAGGGAAATAAAAATAGAGAGAATGTCAGCAGATAGAAGTGATGATTTTGCAAGGCTGTAAAGCATCCCAATGAAAATTGAGGAAGAAGATCTCAAATTCTTCAGAACACTGAAGGACACTGAGAGCAGAGGCCCAAGGATAGGTAGCAGAGTTTAAAATTAAAATGAAGGTACTGTACTTGGTAAGTAGAAGCTCCAGTTCATGTTTGCGGACTGAATAGAGGTGTTTCTGAAAGTGTTAATCCAGTCACTCCCCAATGTATGGGAGATCACATCATGAACAGCGAATCCATTCTGTAAACTTGATGGAAGTGTAAGTAAGTTACTGACACATCTGAAGGAGAGTTTGGAATGCATGGAGCGATGCTGTGGAAAAGGGACAAGATTTTCAGCGACGGAGGTGAAGAACAGGATGTTGAGAAGAGATTGATACCTTTGGAATTCTGAAAAGAGAGGAGAGGAGGAGATATGAATCCTGGAAAAGAGACAGATGTAGGTTGCTAAATGTTTTGAATATTTTCTGTTTTTAATTAATGATTGCCAGAATCCAAAATGTTTTGCCTTTCCATTATTGATTTACTGTAGCTCAAAATCTGATTTCCACTTGACTTTATATGTTGAAAACTGATAAGAGCACATTACTAATGTTAGAATTTTTTCCCCATTAGGTCTTTCTGTTATATTTAATGGACAAACAGATGTTGCATCACCATAAGTTTCTCAGAGTTTGCAGTTTACTATTTTGCTTAATCAATACAATGAACAGAAGTCAAATGATTGTCCATGTGATGGTAATATCAACAAATTCTGCTGACAATTAATTACTTAGAGCACTTGACAATTGAGCTATTGCTCCTGCTGCAAACTGCATAAGAGCAGTCAAAGGTGCATTATTAATGTGTTGTCAGTGTAACATTTGTGAAATAACAGTAATGGCAAGTGTTTTGCTTGTCTTTTCACAAGAACGAGGATCTTGTTATTGCGCTACTTTCATGCCAGAATGTTCTATTTCTGTTTCTGAAAATCAACTGGAAAAATTAATTAAGTTTGCAAAAGAAGCAAGACCGAAATAATGAAGACAGTGCATTATGGGAAGTCATTTTGCCATTGGAGCGAATTGTTTGGTCACAGCCTTTTTATTCTGATGGGTGAACCCACCTAATATATGACTTAGTATAATGTGGCTACAACCGAGTGAGAAGAGGTGAATTGGCTTCATTCTTCTTAACTTTCCCTGTTGACTGCAACAAAGATTTTTTTTTAAACTCTTCTGAGCATGCAGCAATGTCACACTTAAATAAAACTATAGCGCATTGCTTGACAAGAACCAAATAGAAAGCCAATGACAAGGGACTTCTTGAGTGAAAGACAAATGAATGACATTACTCATAATCACAAGAAAAGCAATAAAACATAAAATCAAGCATACTCACAAGCACAGTTATTGAAGTTTAAAAAGGCAATGTGTCTTGTATATAAAGGAGGATCAAGAATATGCAAAATGCATAGAGGCCTTGTAGTGCAAGGTTTGATTATTTAACTGATGAATGGATGTTTCTCTGATATGCCTTTCATCAGACATTGTTTTCTGAGAGACTGAGAAAACAGAGGGGGATCTGCTCCTTCCAAAACCTGAATTCTAGAATACATTCCTTGTGTATGCCCATGTCTGAATTCATTGTTTTCTTTCTAAACTGGGTAATCTGCAGTTTATGCTCAACAAATTTTCTAGCATAAATCATTGGAGCAGAATTAGGCCATTTGACAATCAAGTCTGCTTGACCATTTGATCACAGCTGATATGTTTCTCAACCCTATTCTCCTGCCTTCTCCCCATAATCCTTGAGCCCCTTATAAATCAAGAACCGATCTATCTCTGTTTTAAATATGCTCAATGACTTGGCCTCAATGGCCCTCTGGGGCAATGAGATCCACAGATTAAACACCCTCTGGTTGATGAAATTCCTCCTCATCTCAGTTCTAAAGGGTCATCCCCTCACTCTGAGGTTGATCCCTTGGGTCCTAGTCTCTCCTACCCTTGGAAACATCTTCTCTACATCTACTCTATCCAGGTCTCTCAGTATTCTGTAAGTTTCAATCCGATTGCCACCCTCATCCTTCTAAACTAAAGAAGTACAGGTACAGAGGGGCCTCAAATGCTCCTCATATGACAAGCCCTTCATCCCTGGGATCATTCTTGTAAATCTCCTCTGGACTCCCTCCAATGCCAGCACATCCTCCTTTAGATACAGGGCCCAAAACCGCTCGCAATATTCCAAATGTGGCCTGACCAGGACCTTATACAGCCTCAGCATACGTCCCTGCTATTGTTTTCCAGTCCTCTTGAAATAAATGTCATATTGCATTTGTCTTCCTAACTGCCAACTGAACCTGTGTGTTAACCTTAAGAAAATCCTGAATGAGGACTCCCAAATCCCTTTGTGCTTCAGATTTCTGAAGCATTACCCCATTTAGAAAGTAGTCTGTGCTTTTATTCTTCCTACTAAAGTGCATTACATGACACTTTCCCACATTTGTATTCCATCTGCCAATTTTTTGCCTACTCCAGACTATCTTTCTCTGCATGTGAGAGATTTGTTGCCAAGTTGTTCCCCAATCAAATATCTGTCACTGGCACTGGCAAAATTTAAACTGCCACACTGTCACCAGGCCCATAACAAGTTCACATTTCAAGTAAGCGTTGATTAATGGCACTTCTGCACTCCTCCCTTGAACTCGTTTATCAGCACACTTCAAGTTTTAGTTTTCCCAACCAGCAAGGACTGTGAGCACCCGCTGTCTTGGAGAACATAGATATCTCTCCCCAGATAATGAGTAAGTAGGTAGCATTACTTTGACTACAGACTGCTGGTAAATATTCTGGTCAGTGGTCATGCGTGAGCAGACACTGATGCTGCAGACACAGGTCTTGTAGTTTGAGACTGTGTGGGATGCTGGATTTTCTTCCTCTCTGTCTTCTGTGAGATCCCGTCTTTTAACAGTTGGAGACAGTTCCATTTTCTCTGCCATTCTTTCCTTTCTCACCAGCTTGTCTCAGAGTTATTTAATTCACCCACATTGGTCTCTGGTATATGAAAGTTTCTAGACCCCAGCCTGCCTGAGCGTACAAGCCTGTTATTAACTTAAAATCCTTTCAGGAAAGAGTGAGTAAATTTTGTGAGATTTCCTTGTTTATTGGGGATTTTAGCTCCTGTACTAAATCATTGAATTGGATTTATTGTTTTATCAAATTGGATAATTTGTAATCGACTTTCACCTCATTCTATGACATTTTGGGAAAGATGTCAAAAAGTGTGGCACTGCAAAAGCACAGGAGGTCAAGCAGCATCCGAGGAGCAGGAGAGTCAGCATTGCAGGCATAAGCTTACCTCATTCATAAGGTTGAGGAAACAAGGTTCAGACAGAGCATTGGAGGGATACAGGATAGCCAGGAGGGAGCTGAAGAAAGGGATTAGGAGAGCTAAGAGAGGGCATGAAAAATCTTTGGCGGATAGGATCAAGGATAACCCCAAGGCATTTTATGCGTATGTGAGAAACCTGAGAATGACGAGAACGAGGGTAGGTCCAATCAAGGACAGTAGTGGGAGACTGTGCATTGATTCGGAAGAGATAGGAGAGGTCTTGAACAAGTACTCCTCTCCAGTATTTACGAACGAGAGGGACCGTATTGTAGAAGAGGAGAGTGTGAAATGGACTGGTAAGCTAGAAGAGATACCTGTTAGGAAGGAAGATGTGTTGGACATTTTGAACAACTTGAGGATAGACAAGTCCCCCGGGCCTGACGGGATATATCCTAGGATTATGTGGGAAGCAAGAGAGGAAATTGCAGTACCGTTGACAATGATCTTCTCGTCTTCACTGGCAACGGGAGTGGTACCAGGGGACTGGAGAGTAGCGAATGTTGTGCCCCTGTTCAAAAAAGGGAATAGGGATAACCCCGGGAATTACAGGCCTGTTAGTCTTACTTCTGTGGTAGGCAAAGTAATGGAAAGGGTACTGAGGGATAGGATTTATGAGTATCTGGAAAGACACTGCTTGATTAGGGACAGCCAGCACGGATTTGCGAAGGGTAG
>NC_057727.1:47574608-47583475 GCF_004010195.1 Chiloscyllium plagiosum
CTGTACAGGACTTTGGTTAGGTCACATTTGGAGTACTGTGTGCAGTTCTGGTCGCCTCACTTTAGGAAAGGTGTGGAAGCTTTGGAGAGGGTGCAGAGAAGATTTACCAGGAATTTGCCTGGAATGGAGAATAGGTCGTACGAGGATAGGTTGAGAGTTCTCGGTCTTTTCTCGTTGGAACGGCGAAGGATGAGGGGTGACTTGATAGAGGTTTATAAGATGATCAGAGGAATAGATAGAGTAGACAGTCAGAAACTTTTTCCCCGGGTACAACAGAGTGTTACAAGGGGACATAAATTTAAGGTGAAGGGTGGAAGGTATAGGGGAGATGTCAGGGTAGATTCTTTACCCAGAGAGTGGTGGGGGCATGGAATGCACTGCCTGTGGGAGTGGTAGAGTCAGAATCACTGGCGACCTTTAAGCGGCAATTGGATAGGTACATGGATGGGTGCTTAAGCTAGGACAAATGTTCGGCACAACATCGTGGGCCAAAGGGCCTGATCTGTGCTGTAGTGTTCTATGTTCTATCTTCTATGTTCTAAGCCTTTTATCCTGCTTGACCTGCTGTGTTTTTTCAGCTCCACATTTTTCGACTCTGTTACCCAGCATCTGCAGTCCTCGCTTTCTCCTATTTTGATAAAGATGCAAGTCAAACAGGAGCTGTAGATCTGGGTGGTTGATTTTCCAGTTTTACTTTGCATACGTTTTTGTTTCTGTCCTGTTAGTGTGCAAGTTTTATACAGCAAAAACCTCGTAGTAGTAATTATTTTGAAATTTGATGCATTTTTTCATCTTGCGGAAGAGCTTTCCTCTCATTAGCCTTAAGATGTCACTTTGGCTTGTCATTACACCCTTTTATGAACTGTGCAATTGGCTATCGATGTAATTTTCGATGTCATGTTTAAGTGATCACTGTGACTACCCTAGGTTAGTGTCTTCCCTTTTCTAATATAATCTTAGTTCATAAAAGGTGTTGGGTCTTAAAATCACATAATGGAAGTCAAATATTGATAATTTATTTTAATCACTAGCAAAAATGTGTCCAATCCATTCATAAATGTGCAGTGGAACAACTGAAATTTATGTTAAAGCAAAGATGTTGATCATGACTTATTTTTGTCTTTCAGTTTCCTTTTGAAGAAAATTTGTTTCAGTCACTATACTTCCCCCTCCAAAACAACTTCTTGAAAACTGTACATACATTATGCGGGAGGCTTCCACAAGTGTTCCTGAAACAGGTTGAACAAGCCATGAGGAAAGTATATGAGCTACGCGTTATCCATGTCGGATAATGACTGAAAGTGGAAGATATTTTTGTGTGTGCTGCACTGTATTTCAAAGGGAATACTCCGATTTAAATTTTCCAGTTTTACTTTGCATACGTTTTTGTTTCTGTCCTGTTACTGTGCAAGTTTTATACGGCAAAAACTTCGTAGTAGTAATTATTTTGAAATTTGATGCACTTTTTCATCTTGCGGAAGAGCTTTCCTCTCATTAGCCTTAAGATATCACTTTGGCTTGTCTTACACCCTTTTATGAACTGTACAATTGGCTAACTGTGAAGCCAGGAATGTTAGAATGAATCTAGCCAAATGCATTGTTAAGATCAGGCTGCCACTTGCAATGATAACCTGTGTTGGAGAACTACGCTGTTGATAGTATCTACACAATATTAAGCCACTGTTGCAAAATGCCTTTGTCCTCAGGAGAATCTGAGGTTAAAAAAGTAGAGTGAGTGGTGCAAACTGTGTGGAAAATAATTGGATTATTTTTCTCCTTCTAAGAATTAACAATGGGTATATACAATCTGTTCTAGTACTTAGTGTGCTGAAATTTAATTTTTTTTTTGAGTAATATCACCACACTTGGCATAGCAAAAACATTCCTTGAGACAGACGCTGTGAATTACTTAACTGAAGATTTCTTAAGCTGCATTTGACCATGATATGGGTAAAGGTGGAACTTGACTTAAAACTAAGTGACTGCAGACGGGAAGGTTGTGGGTTCAATTCCTGGTCTGTGCTGACTTAACTGATGTCAGCTGAAGTACCACTTTGGGGCTCAGTGCCCTTGTATCATTTTTAAGAAGGAAGCAAACCGAAGTCTCATGAGTCAGACTGGAAATCGATGGTCTGGCTGCAGGTTCAGAGCTGAACTGGTGATAGGCTTTAGGCAGGAACAGCCTGCTGTCAGTTACAGACGAGATCTGATCACATCGGAGAGATACCATGCGTCAGACCTCAGCACTTTGAGAAGAGGTAGAAAATTGCAGAGGATGGGAAAGGGGAGGATTTTATGGTACCAAAGTATTGAAATGAAACTGGAACTTTACAGAAATAGATTTTCTTCTGTACTCCAGAACTGACAATTATCTATAATCTGATGCAAAGAGATATAATTCAGCAATGATTTTGTTCTTGTGTCACTATATTTAATCAACCATCAGCAGTTTATGTTCTCTGAACATACCAACTTGGGACAGCAGGATCATCTGTATCCTAAAATTGATTTTCACAGAAAATACAGTTTAAAAAGAACGAATCCTCCAGACACCAACTAAAGATTTGCATTGAGGTCCAAGTTTTTTTTTGTTATGTGATATCTATAATCTCTAATATTTGTACGTGTCTGTTTTTAATATAAAGTAACATTTCATTCAAAAAAGGTGTCTCCTACAGTATTCATTTGCATTATTTTTGCACAATAAGCTTTTGTGTATTTTTTTAAAGTTGCGTCCAAATGACAATTTAATTCTGCTCATGTTATAAAGTCTTTTACTTTTCTCTTGCTTTTCTGCTGAAGTTTCTTTGTATATCGCCAAAAACAGATCTGCCTTGAACCAACAGAATTAACTGACGTTTTAAAAATGCAGTTTTACAAAAAAGATTATTTTTCAAAAAAAAAACTCCTTGATGTATTAGTGTGGATGAACTTGATAAAATTTGATGCATGTGGCTAAAAATGGATCTTATCACAGAAAATTAACATTTTAAATCAGTATCAGTCATTGCCTGAGAGTTGAAATAAGGATAGAAATAACAGCAGGAGTAAAATGTAAAACCCTTTGAGCTTGCTGCACTATTTAATATGATCATGGCAGCTATTGGGCCACAGTGCTGATTTCCCGCCTGCCCCTCATAGCCATTGATTTTAAATGACGGAAAATGACATACAAAGATGAAAAGCTATTTCCTGATTTAATTGGGGTATTAAACCTGCACAGCTTTAGGTTTTCAATTTTCTTTTGATTTTTTGAAGAAATAGTACCTATTGGTGGCTTTGCACCTTAAGTTACAGGTTGGACCTTTATCCAGTGGACATTGTGGAGTTGTTTGAGCTGAACTTGGGAAACATGTAAAGTCCTGAGAGGATTTGACAGGGTGGATACTGAGATGATATTTTCCTCTTGCATGAGAGTCTAGACCTCGGGGACACAGTTTGAGAAGAGGAGGTCTCAGAATGGAATTCTCTTTCCCAGAAAACAGTGGAGGCTGGTTCATTGAATTCATTCAAGGTTTCATGGGTGGCGGACAGGAAAGCGGGGTTGGAGGTCCACATGGCCTAATCTTGCTCTTTAGGTCTATGTTTTTGTGTAAATTTTCAGAACTTACAAATGAAATCTATGCACATGATAGAAGGCAATGCACTGAATGGAATCTGCCAAAAGTGATTAGGTGATCGGGGGTATGGTCAATCGTACAGGTGGAGTCACAAGACCTTTTTAAAACTACTGCAAAAGAATACAGAAAGGAGTTCTAACGATTGTTGACCTGAAAATTGGGCAGGCTTTTGGATTTTGGACATGGGACCAGAGGCTGGGTTTTGGTAAGTGGCAGGTCATGTTGCTTGCTCTGGCCCATTTTTTTCATCTGGAATGGGCCAGGAGTGAGTTAGGTGGGGCTAACAGCAGGAGTGAATAAGTTAATTTATTGGCCTGTTAGATTTAGTCAGCAGAAGTCGACCTGAAGTTTCCTTATGGCCTATGGAGCCCTACTGAGATGAAAACACAACCAGGGAATGCAGATGGTCCTTGGCAGAGGATCAGAGTTGGACCTGGGACACAAAATCACACTGGGGTCCATGCCCCACCAAGGCTCTCAGGCCATACCTGCAGTTGCTGACTGTCCAGTTGAGAGATTTTCTCTCCATGGTGACAGCTTGGCAGCTATGGAGTCTTTAAATTGAACTTTTTAGAACAAACCTCTTTTCACAGTGTGCCATCATTGAGGATTGCTCCTCTCTCTTTCTCACACACAAATGTCGTGGCAACTCTCACCTTGGCTTGTGACACTGACACTGCCAGTGCCTCCTTATTAGACATGATTTGGTTATCGCTACAAACTTCTCATCAGGCATCTGACACCAATGCACTGAGGAGATGGGAATTCATTCAACATTAGACTCACAACCCAAAAATCAAAATTCCATCCCATTAAATCTGTTTCTCTCCACTGATTCAGCCAGAATTTTTTTGTTTTTATTGCCCAAACTCAAGGTCTGCTGAATTAAGGAACGCTTGAGGGAAGAAGGTTACCTCCGAGTACAACAGGATCTTGACCAGATGGGCCAATGGTGCAAGGACTGGCAGATGGAGTTTAATTTAGATAAATATGAGGTGCTGCATTTTGGAAAGGCAAATCAGGGCAGGACTTATGCACTTAATGGTAAGGTCTTAGGGTGTGTTGCTGAATGAAGAGACCTTGGAGTATAGATGCATAGTTTTTTGAAAGTGGAGTTGCAGCTAGATAGGATAGTGAAGAAGGTGTTTGGTTGTTTGGTATGCTTTCCTTTATTAGACAGAGCTTTGAGTATGGGAGTTGGGAAGTCATGTAGCGGCTGTACAGGACATTGGTTCTGCCACTTTTGGAATATTGTGTGCAATTTTGGTCTCCCTCCTATAGGAAGAGTGTTGTGAAACTTGAAAGGGTTCAGAAAAGATATACAAGAATGTTGCCACGTTTGGAGGATTTGAGCTACAGGAAGAGGCCTAATCGACTGGGGCTGTTTTCGCTAGAGCAGTTGGAGGCTGAGGGGTGACCTTATAGAGGTTTATAAAATCATGAGGGACATGGCTAGGGTAAATAGACAAGGTATTTTCCCTGGGATGGATGAGGGCATAGGTTTAGGGTGAGAGGGCATAGGTTTAGGGTGAGAGGGCATAGGTTTAGGGTGAGAGCGGAAAATATAAAAGAGACCGAAGGGACCACTTTTTCACAAAGAGAGTGATGCGTGTACAGAATGAGATGTGAGAGGAAGTGGTGGAGGCTGGTACAATTACAACATTTAAAAGGCATCTGGATGGGTATATGAATAGGAAGGGTTTGGAGGGATATGTGGCGAGTGCTGCCAAATGAAACTACATTAGTTTAGGACACCTGGTCGGCATGACGAGTTGGACTGAACGGTCTGTTTCCGTGCTGTGACTGTATGACGTCCCTATGACTGTATGACATAAAATTCTGCAATCTATTGTTCATTATTTCGATATTGTGTAAATTGCACACAATCGAGCAGAAGTTCCAGGTCAACTTCTTTCAAGCTCAACTGCCATTTTACGCGACTGGAATATTCTACATTAGATTTAAAGCCCTGGTCAAAATCAATCAATGCCTTTTGAAGCACTTAAAGTTTGGGAAATGCAATCTTCAGTCATTTTCTAAAGGAAGGAACAAAAGACAAGAGTGTCACATAAAATGGCTAAATATTTTGTAATAATTTTATGAAAACATCGTTTTGTATCAATTTTGTAGCAATTCACCTATTCAGCTGCAGTTGGACTGAGACCGTACATGTTCTGATCTCAAATAAATTTCAGAATCAACAACATCAACATATACGACACACATTAGACAGCTCTACTGTAACTGCAAATTTTGTGTGGACTTAAGAACTGCTTAACTACACTTTATAACTGCTCAGTAAGCCCAGTGCACCATTTGAGTAATGTATATTGTTCACAACTTATCTTGGAGTAAAAATCCTGTCAGATGGCTCCCTCAAGGGAAGCTAAGTAATGACATTGCTATAAAGTTACGGCATCATGTCATTGTGAAATAGAAAATGACAGGATAACTCTAATTTTCAGTTGCCAAATTTAAATCACTAAGAAGAAGCTATTTTTAAAATCATACACCGTGCTCCACCAACTCTTGATGTGAAATGTAGACAGGCTCAACAGGCGCTTATTTTGTGAGTAACTTGATGGGTAGTTACTCTGGAAATTATTTTCCAGCTAACTCATGAGGATGTAACCTCAGATAGATGGGTTGAGTGGGGTCTTGAGGAGGTACAACACTGTTGAGGTTGACAGGAAGGAGCAACAGGAATGGGGTAGTGGGGGAAAGTGCTCACCTATTGCTGGAGGTGAAACCTAGAACTCATGGTCAGAGGAACGGTTGCTGTTGCCCTCCATCATCTTCACAAAGTGCATCATAGAAATGAAAATGGCTGGGTCCACACCCAGAGTGGGTGGAATGTGTGCTGCCATACATGAGGGAGGGGTCTGTAAGTAACAGCTATATGAGGCCTCTCAAAGTACAACCCTGGTAGACATACTACCACACAGTGAGGGTGAAACAGGCTTGTGAGCTCAGCATTGCTTGTGACCCATAGGCATCAAAAACCCTCTGAAAATTCAAAAGCAGTACACCCATCGTCTGCCCTTTATCCATTTTGTTCAAAAACATCCTGAAGAAAATTTAACATGTTCATCAAAATGATTTTTCATTTGCAAACTCTTGCTGATTATGCCCAATCAGATAATTCTGATCCAAGTGTCCATTTGTTACATCCATTGTGATAGATTTTAGCATTTTCTATACCACTGATATAAGATTGATGGGTCTGTAGTCCTCTTTTCTTTCCCTGGCTCCTTTCTTAAATAATGGCATGACATTTGTTAGTTTCCAATCTGCAGAATCATTCCAGAACCTGTAGAAGTTTGGAAAATGGTTCGCAATGCATCAATTATCTCTATAGCCATCTCCTTCAACATGGTGGGATGTAGACTACCAGGTCCTAGAGACTCAATAACTTTCAACTCCAGTAATTTCTCTAGTTCATCCTTCTAGTCAATACTAATTTCCTTTAACTCCTTATTTCCCGTAGTCACTTGACTCTCTAATTCTGGGATATTTTTGTTTATCTTTCTCAGTGAAATCAGACATAAAGTAATAATTTAGCTTCTCTGCCATTTCTCTTTTCCCCATTATACATTCTCCTGACTTAGTTTTCAGTCCTGGTCATAATGCAGCCATGCTTCTAGCATAGAGTCCCTACAGTGTGGAAGTAGGCCATTTGACCCAACAGGCCCAGACCGAATAACATCCCATCCAGATCCATCCCCCGATATTTCCTATGGTTTACCTACCTGGCTTGAACATCCCTGAACACTATGGACAATTTTGCATAGCCAATCTGCCTAACCTGCACATCTTTGGTCTGTGGGAGGAAACCAAGCACCTGGCGGAAACCTATTCAGACACAGGGAGAATGTGCAAACTCCACATAGACAGTCGTCTTGAGGCTGGAATTGAACACAGGTCCCTGACACTGTGAAGCAGCAGTGCCTACCACTGACTCACCATATTGGAAGGAGTTCAGAGATGATTTACTAGACTAATACCCTGAATAAGCAAGTTGCCTTAGAGTTCATTGCAGGATAGACAGGATGCCAAAGAAAATTCAGTGAAGGGAAAGGAAGTAAATCCAAACAGGAGTTGGAAATACACTGCAAGTCTAGCAGCATATATGAAAGAGATGGTATGTTAACAGTATGACTTTTTGTAAAGTGATTAATGCTGTATATGATGACCAGTTAATTCCAAGGCTGTTGTAGCCCCATAACCATCTATTTCAATTTGTTCCATTAGATCTATTTTATTGGAAATGTTGCATTTAGGTATCCCTAACTCTGTCTTCTCAATATCGTTCCACACTCAAAGACACTTCTTCTAGTCTCCTTCAAAACTTTTCCACTCCCTATTACCAGCTTAACTCCCATCCAATTTGAGTTGCCACTCAGGTTCCCAAACCTCTGATAAGCTAGCTTAATAGTACTCCAACAATAATTCCTGTGGGGATATCAGCCCTAGGACTGTCAAGGTGTAATCCATCCAACTGCTACAGGTCCTATGTGTCCCAACAATAGTTCCAATGTCTCAGAAATTTGATGGCCTTCCCTTCTACACTATTTTTCCAGCAATGTATTGAATCAGTTGTTGTTTTTGTTCTTGTGCTCACTAGCAGATGGCACTAGGAATCAACCTGAGCTTTTCAATTTCATTCCTAATTGCTTGAAATCTACCTTCAGGACCTCATCCCTCTTCCTGTTTATGATGTTGGAACTGATGTAGACCACAACTTCTGGCTGAACCCTCTCCTCTCATATATCCTGCAGCCTTGACCCGGTTACCAAGGAGCTGAAAAATGTGTTGCTGGAAAAGCGCAGCAGGTCAGGCAGCATCCAAGGAGCAGGAGAATCGACATTTTTGGCATAAGCCCTTCTTCAGGAATGAGTAAGGTCTGCCAAGCAGGCTAAGATAAAAGATAGGGAGGAGGGACTTGGGGGAGGGGTGTTGGAAATGCGATAGGTGGAAGGAGGTGAGGGTGATAGGCCGGAGAGGGGGTGGGGGAGGAGAGATCAGGAAGAAGATTGCAGGTCAAGAAGGCGGTGCTGAGTCCGAGGATTGGTACTGAGAAAAGGTGGGGGGAGGGGAAATGAGAAAGCTGGAGAAATCTGCATTCATCCCTTATGGTTAGAGGGTTCCTAGGTGGAAGATCTCATTACTGAGAGGCCGGGATGGAGTGGACATGGAGAAGATGTTTCCACTCGTAGGAGAGACTAGGACCCAAGGGCACAGCTTCAG
>NC_057727.1:47583707-47608783 GCF_004010195.1 Chiloscyllium plagiosum
GGTTGGTGGGGTGGTAGGTGAGGACCAGTGGGGTTCTGTCCCGGTGGCGATTGGAGGGACGGAGGAGCGAGAAGTAGAGGAGATGCGGTGGAGAGCATCGTCAACCACATCTGAAGGGAAATTGCCGTCTTTGAAGAAGGAGGCCATCTGGGTTGTACGGTATTGGAACTGGCCCTCCTGGGAGCAGATGCGGCAGAGGCGAAGGAATTGGGAATATGTTTTTACAGGGGGCAGGATGGGAGGAGGTGTAATCTAGGTAGCTGTGGGAGTCGGTTGGTTTATAGTAAATGTCCGTGTTGAGTCGGTCACCCGAGAAATGGAGAGGTCTAGGAAGGGGAGGGAGGAGTCTGAGACGGTCCAGGTAAATTTGAGGTCGGGGTGGAAGGTGTTAGTAAAGTGGATGAACTGTTCAACCTCCTCGTTGGAGCACAAGGTAGCGCCGATATAGCATCGATGTAGCGGAGGAAAAGGTGGAGGGTGATGCCAGTGTGGCTGCGGAAGATGGACTGTTCCACATATCCGACGTAGAGGCAGGCATAGCTGGGGCCCATGCGGGTGCCCATGGCTACTCCTTTGGTTTGGAGGAAGTGGGAGGATTGGAAAGAGAAGTTGTTCAGAGTGAGGAATCAGTAGACTGATTTTCAGCTCTGATCTCCAGCATCTGCAGTCCTCACTTTCTCCTGTTACCAAGGAGGCCACACACATCTTGGAGTCATCTTTCATGCCACAGAAATGCTTGCCTGATCTCCTGACTATGGAATCCCCTATTACTATTGCCTTTCCATTTTTTTTTTCCTTTTCTCATCCCCTTACAGTTGAAACACGCTTCGTGCCACAGATTTGTGTCTGGCCCCACACAAACCATCACTTGCACTGCTTTCCAGAATAGAATTTTGATAAGCAAGCACAAGAGACTCAGTAAACTCGTGCAGTACCTGCCTGGTTTTATTTTAGACTGTCTGATAATCAACCATTCCCTTTCTGTCTGTACACTTCTAAGCTGTGGTGTGACTGCCTCCCTGTAGGTATTCTCCATGTAGTCCTTTAGTTTTTGTTTGTGTTCTTTACTGAAATCCAAGTAGCTGGATTATTTTATTCTATTTTACTTTTAAAATTATACTTTCTTTTAGTATCACCCCATAACAGCAACTGCTCACTAACTGCCATATCACCCATGGATTCCTTTTTGGATTTAGGCTTTCTCGACACTGTATTGAGAATGAAGTCATTGCCCACACTCCATGCTCTTTATAAACTTGATGCCTGTTTCTCTTGGCAACATGATCCTAGTGGAGCTATTGTTCTTCCTCTGCACATTTTTAAAACTTGCTGCCTCTTCACGTGACCCTGTGGTGAGAAAGAACTTGCTCACTCTCCACGCTCTTTTTGAATTTGCTACCTCATCTCTCTGCACTGTGTTCAGAACCTAGTCACTGCCCACTCCCCATGACCTTAATTAACTTGCCACTTCCTCTCTTGCCTCTGTGTTCAGCATGAAACAACTCTCCTCACTCTGCGCCCTTTCTAATTTGTTGCCTCCCCTCTAATGCTGTGCTCAGAATGAAGCCACTCACCTCTCTCAGCACTTGTTTCAAGTCTTGTTGCCCCTTCTTTCTCAGTGCTGTGTCTTATTTTTAGACTCCACTGTTATGTGACTTCATAGGTCCTTGAATTGATGAGAATTGAAGTTAAATCCATTTAAGTATCCTTGTTGGGATTTGTGTCTGCATAATACATTTATCTGTAAATTATTAAGTCCCCATATTCACTCACTGTGTGATATCTAATATAATTTTCATAGCTTATTGAGTTACAAGGTGCAACTGGGCTCCAGCCATAACTATTTATTAATCATTAGACCAGAGGACATTTTGATGAGGTAAGCATAGTGTATGGAAATATTTATATCATTTCACACAAAAGGTTTTCAATCTGATTTTATTTCTATTAATATTTATTATGATTCATCAGCATGTCAAGTTGCCTCAAACTACCTGTTTTACAAAATTGATTATTTCAGTATTGTTGGCGGGCTCTATTTTTACATTTACCTAGGTGTATGAAAACCAGTTGTAGCTTTCCACACCTACCACCACCATCTGCACTGAGCTCAGCTAACTCAACACAGCTCTAACATCAAAGGTAGCACCTTTCTTGTTTGTATAGCTTAGTAATTGTGCATAAACCATGAGAGTTAAATTTTCAATGTATGTAACTTGAGAACAATGTGTACTTATAGTGTGATTTTAAGGTAGAAAAGAACATCCAGAGATTAGTATCTCTGGATATCAGAGATTCAAATGGACTTCAATGCATATAATTATCGTGAGAAGTGTGGAATAGGTCATCTTCTCTTAATGCTTTCATCTGTTTTACAATCTACACCAACCTACTTGATTGGAAGTGTTGTGGGGAAAGTCACCAGCCTCAGCATCAGAGTCAGGGTTCAATTACAGAGTTAATTATACCGGAGCTCTGGGGAGAGAAAGACACCTCAGCACAATGGTAAGTTGCGAGTCTTCTCTCAACCCGGATCACATGTCAAGATACTTTTATATGTTTTGTAATAATAGGTCGGTGATGAGGTATTATTGTTTATGGTAAACATTGTAGAATCGTTAATAGTTTCGCTGCAGTCATTCTCAATTCCGGCATAGCCTTTGTTAATTTCAGCGCGGTCAGTGTCAGTTTCAGCGCAGACTTTGTCAGTTTCAATGTCTGTGCGGAAGTCCATTGCTGTAGTAATGGGTGAAAATCACTCTTCCTGAGAAGGGCGATTACTGCAGCCCTTGCTATTGGCATTTCGTGTTGAGTCCATATCAAGCTGTTAGCATTTCTATCAAAGGTGTTGGCTGGATCCAGACACTTCAGCAGGCAGTGTACGCTACTCTCCCCCACCTGGCTTAAACTAATCACCTAGGGTGTGAGTGCATTGTGCTGGCATTCTGGTGGCCCCAGGCAGTGTCTGCATTTGCTCTGCTGTCTCTCTCCATATTGTGGTCTGGCAAACATTTTGTGTGTCTAGTGGCTAACTGATGGCTCAGTGGCCATCTTGTGTGTCCATGTATCTAGTGTCCCCTGCCCTGTGCCATCTCCCACTTCAGAAGAATGCAAATTTCACTGGGTTAAGAAAGGACATGTTTGTGTAAATTCCAATTAAAGATTGGAAAACAAAACGGTCCTGGGTTGCCTTTAAAGAGATGGTATGGGTGGAATTGAGATATGTTTCCAGATGAAAGAAGGCAGGATAAACAAAACTAGAATTTCATGAATGAGGAACAAGATACAATGGAAAATGCAGCAGAAGTGAAAAGGATGTGTGAGACAGATGTCAGGTTGATAATACAAGTGAGAATTTGACCAAATATAGAAAGTTCAAAAGGGAAATAACAAAGGAATGAAGACAGGCAAAGAGAAAGAATGATGAAACAAACAGATGGGCAGCCAAAAAATAGATATGAATCCAAAAGTCTTTTACAGGCATGTTATTAGTAAAAACGCAGTACGAAGAAGGCTGATTTGATTCCAAACCAAAAAGATAATAAACCTATGTATGGAAGCAGGACATGGTCAAGTTTCTAAATTAGTATTTTTCATCTGTTTCCAACAAGGAAGAAAATGTGGCTAGAGTCAAAGTGAATGAAGAAGTTATTGAACAAGTTTGATGAAGGAGGTATTAGGAAGGCTGATTCTACTTACAATTGACAAGTCAGAAGTAGTTGGTGGGAAACAACCTAGGATGCTGAGGGAAGTAAGGAAGAAATAACACAGGTACTGTCTATTATTTTCTTAGGGCCCTTGGAAATTGGGGCGTAGAGGAGATGGCATGTGGATTGGCACTAGATTATGGGAGAACTGCAAATATTTTGCACACAAAAGCAGAAACTGCTGGAAAGGCTCAGCAGGGGAGGCAGCATCTGTGGAGAGAAATCGGAATTAATGTTTTGAATTCAATGACCTTTCCTCAGAACTGAGGTTGCTGAACCCTAAAAATTAACTCTGACTTCTCTGCACAGATGCTGCCTCCCCTGCTGATCCTTTCTAGCAGTTTCTGCTTTTGTTTCTGACTTCCAGCATCAGTAGTTCTTTCAGTTTTTATTTTACAAATGTTTTACGTTTGTTCAACAAAACAGATGTGAGGATAAATTTTGCAATTAGAAGTCAGTCAGTTTAACTTCACTTTGGGAATAGCTTTTTAGAAATAATAATTGAACAAAATTAATAGGCATGAGGACAAATATGGATTCATTACTGAAAGGCAGTACAGATTAATTAATGGCAGCCTTATTAAGATTTCCAATGAGGTAACAGACAGAGTTGATGAAGATTATGTGGTTGATGAGGTATACTAATTTTTAAAAGCTGTTTGGTAATGTGCCACACCAGAAGCTTGCCAGAAAAGCTGAAGCCCATGGAACAAGATGGACTGTTGAGTATGAATATGAAATTGGCTGCTACTTTGTTCAGTGTACATGATCTTACTCTATTTAATCCTCCCAAAATACTACTGCTGGAGTTAATAAATCAAAGATCTCTTCATTGATCATTACATACCCTGGTACCTTTGTATTCTCTCGACTTAATCATACAACTCTGATATTATGATTGCGTCTTCATTATGCATAATACTGAAGTTCATTCCATTTCCCTATATCGCCCCCACATTTATATCCCCCTTTAATGCATCACGATGAACATTGGCCCCAGAGTCTCAGACTTCACATGGTGCTTTGACCAATCTCCCTACTCTGGTCGTAGTCTCATTCTGAGGGCGAGGATGTTCTGCACATTGCCCTTTTTCAGGCTGATTGTTCCTCTCCTTAATGGGTGCAGTGTGTTCTTGTTTCCTTTCTTCTAAGAAATAGTTCCACTTTTCCACTGCTTTCTTTTGGTTAGCAATCAATATTCAAGACCCTATGCAATCTGAGTTGTGGTCTTTTTTCTTGTGATCATTCCTGCCCCCTGTTGATTGCTTATGTTTATTCTCTCCCTGGGTTGTAGGTGTGCTATATCTTATGTTCTGAACCTTTTGTCATTTTTTTTTTTGTCTAGTTGTCTCTTCCCTCTTCTTTGTGCCATGTTATTCAGTTATGATCACACTCAGTGCTGTTGCTTCTGTGATGGAGATGAAAGTTGTGACATCAATCTCCCACCAATCAATAACTCTGATGGTAACATTGTGTTCTGGAGGAATCTATCACTGAAGTTATAACTCTGATGGGATGGGTGTGCAGAAAATCAAATCCAATTCTTCCACTAGCCATGCCAAAACGTATAAATGTCTTAATTAATCATCAAGCTGGCCAATTTCCTTTCTTTCTTAGATTTTTTAATTCTGTCATGGGTGGTGGGCATTGCTGGCTGGGCCAGCATTTATTGCCTATCTCTAGTTGCCCTTGAAAAGATGATGATGAACTGCCTTCCTGAACCGCTGCAGTCCATGGCCATGTTGACCCACAATGCTGTTCAGGGGAGAATACCAGGATCTTTATCCAATGACAGTGTAGGAAAGGTGATATATTTCCAAGCCAGCATGGCAAGTGGGCAAAAGTGCAGGTACTGGTATTCCCATATGTACTTGTCCTTCTTGATGGGAGTGGTCGTGGGTCTGAGGACTTTTTGTGAATTTTTTCAGTGCATCTTGTAGACAGTACACAATGTTGTTGGATGTGGTGCCAAAAATTGAGCTAGTTTGCCCTGGATGGTATGAAGCTTCTTGATTGTTGTTAGAGCTGTACCCATCAAGACAAATGGGGAGCATTCTATCACACTACTGTCTTGTGCCTTGTCAATGGTGGACAGGATTTAGGGAGACAGGAGGTGAGTTACTTGCCACAATATTCCTAGTCTCTAGCTTGCTCTTGTTGCCGTTGTGTTTATGCGGTGAGTCCAGTTTGGTTTCTGGTCAATGGTAATCCCAAGGATATTGATAAGGGGGGAATTCAGTCTTGGTAACACCATTGAATGTCAAGGAGTAGTAGTTCGATTGTCTCTTAATGGAAATGGTAATTGGCTGGCCTTTGTGCGACATGAATGTTACTTGCCACTTGTCAGCCCAAGCCTGGATATTGTCCAGATCTTATTGCATTTGAATACAGATTGCTTCTGTATCTGAGGAGTTGTGAATGTTGCTGAAAATGGTGCAATTATCAGCAAACATCCCCACTTTTGACCTTACAATGGTGGGAAGGTCATTGATAAGGCAGCTGAAGATGGTTGGACCGAGGACACCAGCCTGAGGAACTCCTGAGGGATGTCCTGGAGTTGAGATGACTAACCTCCAAAATCACAACCATCCTCCTGTGTGTCAGGTATGACTCCAACCACCAGAGAGTTGCCCCCCCATACTCATTAACTCCAGTTTTGCTAGAGCTCCTTGATGTCACACTCGACCGAATGTAGCCTTGATGTCAAGAGCTGTCACTTTCACCTCTTGTCTGGAATTAACCTCTTTTGTCTGTGTTTGAACCAAGGCTGTAATGAGATCAGGTGCTGAGTGGCCTTGGCAGAACCCAAACTGGGTGTCACTGAGTAGGTTATTGCTAAGCAGGTGTTGCTTGATAGTACTGTTGATGACACCTTCCATCACTTTACTGATGATTGAGAGTAGACTGATGGGGCACTCGTAGGCCAGGTTGGATTTGTCTTTCTTTTTTGAGTACAGGACATACCTGGGCAATTTTCACATTGTCAAGTAGATGCCAGTTTTGTTACTATATTGGAACATGGGTAGGAGAGTGGCAAGTTCTGGAGAACAAGTCTTCAGTACAGTTGCCAGAATGTTGTCAGAGCCCATAACCTTTCTAATTTTCGGTGCCTCCAATCATTTATCGATATCACATGGAGTGATATGTTATATGCACTGATGTGTTGGGCTTCCCCATTAATGAGGATGGAGATGTTTATGAAGCCACATCCTCCACTGTCTTATTTAATTATCCAGCAGCATTCACACTGGATTGGAAGGACTGCACAGCTTAGATCTGATCCATAGGTTGTGGGATTGCTTCGCTCTGTTTGTGCTGCTTATGCTGTTTGGCATGCAAGTAGTCCTGTTTGGTAGCTTCACCAGGTTGACATTTTATTTTTAGGTATGCCTTGTGCTGCTCCTGCATGCCCTCCTGCACCCTCCATTGAACCAGGGTTGATTCCCTGGTTTGATGATAATTGTTGAGTGGGAGATATGCTGGGCTATGAAGTTACAGATTGTGCTGGAGTACAGTTCTGCTGCTGTTAACGGCCCACAGCACCTCATGGATGCCCAGTCTTGAGTTTCTAAATCTGTTGAAAGTCTGTCCCATTTAGCACGGTGATAGCAATGATGGAGGTTACTCTCAATTTGAAGATGAGACTTCATGTAAACAAGGACTGTGCAGTAGTCACTCTTATTGAAACTGTCATGGTCAGATTCATCTGCAGCTGGCAGATTGGTAAGGATGTGATCAAGTATGTTTTTCTCTCTTGTTGGTTTCCTCACCACCTGCTGCAGACCCAGTCTAGCAGCTCTGTCCTTTGGGACCCGACCAGCTCGATCAGTAATACTGTGGCTGAGTCACTTTTGGTGGGCATTGAAAATTTGCACTCTTGCTGGCCTCCAAGTGTTGTTCAACATGGAGGAGTACAGATTCGTTGGCCGAAGCATGATGACACGTGATAATCAACAGGAGGTTTCCATGTCCATGTTTAACCTGAAGCCATGAGACTTTGTGTTTGGACAGAATTTTAAGGACTCCCAGAGCAACTCCCATGACTGTATCCCACTGTGCTACCACCTATGCTGAGTCTGTCCTGCCAGTAAGGACAGGATATATGCAGGGATGGTGATGGTGGTATCTGGAAGATACAAAACATGGTTTGTAACATATTATTCTGTGATCATGACTACATAAGGCTGTTGTTTGACTAGCCTGTGAGACAATTCTCCCAATTATGACACTAGTCCACAGATATTATTAAGGAGAACTGACAGAGTCAACAGGGCTGCTTCTGCCATTGTCGTTTCCAGTGCCTAAGTCGATGCCAGGTGATCAGTTTACTTTCATTTATTTGTTGAGATATGATAGCAGCTGAATGGCTGCTTATTAGGCCACTTCAAAGGGCAGTTGACAGTCAATGATATTGCCATGGGTCAGCAGTCACATGTAGGACACACCAGGCAAAGGTGGCAGATTTCCTTTTCTGAAGGACATTAGTGAGTCAGATGAGTTTTTTTCTGATAATCTACAATGGTTCTTAAGTCCAGATATTTTCTAAAATGCTACTGTTTGCTGTGATGGAGTTCAAACCCCATCCCGAGAACATTAGTTGAGTTTCGAGATTAATAGCTTAGCGGTAATATCATTAGGCTATTGCCTCCCTTTCTTGTTCTAAGAACAAAACAACCTTTTACCAGGTTTCGTCAATGAACTCAACAATAACTTGTTTATCAAGAACAAGCTTTTCCATGAAACAAGTCGCAAAATTAATTATTAACTGAGATACTATGTTCTTTTTATCCCACATACACAGGCAGGTCAAGACACAGCTCTACAGAGGAATTGTGAGTAGGCTAAATTAGGGAAAACCATTCCCTTGTGGATCAAAAGTCCAAAGTAAAACTAAAAATGTAGAATCAGTTGATCTCTCATAGTTCCTCTCGTCCCCTGTCAACAACATCAAATTGCTGTCAGCCACAGAGTGATAGAAACCCTCAATGTAATTGGAAGTTCAGTTAGACCCAGATTTTTGTATTGAGTTAACTGATCATTTTTGGACTTTATGAGGAGATCAGAGATACTGATTTATGGAATTTTCTTTGAATCCCAGAAAATACTTCATCAAAATATCTTTTTAATTATTGCTTTTCTGAGAGTTATCTTTTATTCACTGAAGGAGAAAGATGTTTTCCCTCCTGTCACCTTTCTTCAAACTGCAAATAGCTCCCAGCTCTGTGGCAAAACAGAAGTCAAAAAGCCCAGAAGTTGTTGCTTGGCAACAGAAGCATTGATCCTCCAATTTCTCTTCAGGTTTGTTTGACAAGCCATTAAGGCCATAAGAGCAATGTCTTACCTTATTTTTAAAAAAGCTGTCGGTCGTATCATTGACCAAAATGATTTAGTTTTCCGATGAACAACAAATAATCCAGAGTTTTCCATAGCCTTTTCCAAGAAATCATATGATAAAATCTCTTCAACCCATTTTCCAGTTTCTCCTAATCCATCAATACACGTGTTTTTCTTACACTTAATAGAGTGAGATAAAAATCTTCATTCTTTTTTTCAAGAATACCTTGATTGTGCAAACGTGTCTCAACTTGAGGACAGTGTGCATGAAACTAAAAGATAGTTTGGTGAATTAATAAAATTATATTCACATGTAATTCTCTTGAACTGG
This sequence comes from Chiloscyllium plagiosum, assembly GCF_004010195.1. Classification (NCBI taxonomy): domain Eukaryota; kingdom Metazoa; phylum Chordata; class Chondrichthyes; order Orectolobiformes; family Hemiscylliidae; genus Chiloscyllium; species Chiloscyllium plagiosum. The sequence continues at coordinate 47,593,080 of NC_057727.1, forward strand.
TCATTTGCAAACTGTCAATCACTGTCTGAGATCAAAAAGTCTGAGATATCGAACTAAACAGATTTTCTTGAGTCATTCAGTCACTACCTCTTTTATGATTTTTGAAGACAGTTTATGTCAAATCACCTTTGGTACTCGTCAAAAACGTATTCATCACACAAAAAATGCAATTTTTAATCATTTCTTGAACAGAGTGTATATTTCCTGGCCATCATGTTGACTGTTACACTCTCAGACAACAGTTTGTAATGCCCACATGAATCTAACTGATGTTTTTAACCACATTAGCTTCAATTTGAACCATTGATTTTTGAGTTGCGTCTTTAATATTTCCTACAGGACTTATAGTCAGTTTCTAACTTAAATTATCAATCCAAAACATCATCTGAGACATTTTTACATGCATAAGTTGCCTTTAAAGTTTCTTTTTCATTTGTGGTTTAATGTTGTTTCACTTTAGCAAGTAATCTAAAGGCAGAGCAGATTGGTCTATGCTTTCTGTCTTTCTACAGTTGAAGGAGTACTGCTTCCAATTCTGTTGAGGATTCGTCAGTATACATGATTATTATGTACACTTCTGTTGTTCCTGCCATTAGAACTGCTTGATAGAAAACAGAGAGTGGTGGCGAACAGTTATTTTCCAGACTGGATGAAAGCTGGTGAGGAGGAGAGTTGCTCACCAGAGGTCAGTACTAGGGCCACTACTTTTCTTGATATACTATCCATGATTTGGGTGTAAAGGGCACAAATTCAAAATTTGCACGGTAGCTCAATGAGTTATCACTGCTGCCTCACAGTACTAGGGACCCAGGTTAATTTCCAGTCTTGGGCGACTGTCTGTCTTCCTGTGTCTGTGTGGGTTTCTTTTGGCTGCTCCAGTTTCTCCCACAGTCCAAAGATGTGCATATTAGGTAGATTGGTCATGCTAAATTGCCTGTAGTGTCCAGGGATATGCAAGCAATGTGGATTAGCCACGGGAAATGCAGGTTTCCAGGGACAGGGTGGGTCTGGGTGGAATGCTGTTCGGAGGGTTGATGTGGGCTCGACTGGCTGAATGACCTGCTTCCACACTGTAAGAATCTATGATTATGTGAAGAGGGTGGTAATAGGCTGATAGAAAGTGTAGGTGCATGACAAATTACATTTAATGCAGAGACGTATTGTGCGGTGCATTTTGGTAGAAAGAATAAGAGAGGTATTGTAACTAAAGAGAACAATATTAAAGGGGTTGTAAGAGCAGAGAAAGCTGAGGCTTTATGTGTGCACAAAACATTGAAAGTTGTAGGGCAGGTTTATTTGCAGGCATTTTGGATACTGAGCTTCATAAATAGTTCCCCAGTGTAAAGAATGGATTCATTCTGAATTGACTCATTCTGAGTTTTTGAAAAAGGGAATGTAATTTCAATATTTTACATGACACTACATTATTTACAGTTCACAACATTACAAATGCCTACTTTCTTTCAAACCATCAATATGTCTCAGAGGTCCTAATTTTGACTAAGTCATATGATCAAATGAATAAATTAATTACACTATCCATTAACAGGTATCATAAACAAAATTTTAAATGGATGCTTATTAAGTTAAATTATCATTAATGGGTCTAATGAAATACCTATAGTTTTCTGTTTATCTGTGTTTCAGTTTCTTAATCAATATGTATTCTCAACCTTAATATAATCAGCATACAACAGAGACTCCATTCTTTTTTTCAAAAAATTATAATACACAAAAAATATTTTGAAACAAACCATACAAGAAAGAAAAAAAATCATGTTCATATTCTGTGCACCACACCATAATACAATGCAACAAGGATTTCCACAATTCTCTTTGTGCAAACATTCTTGTTAAACAATCTGAGAATTGATGATTTGCATCAACCCATTTAGTCTTGGAGATTTCTTTTGAGCATCTCTTCTACAGTAGCAAGGTTAACTTCTCAGTTACACTTTTTGTTGAATGAATATTATCCTCCAAAGAAATACTATTTGTATAAGGTTCAATGGGTAAACTATTATCAGAATGATCCTTACATAGTAAAAACATATGTTTATCGCTTCTTTGCACATTTTTAATAAGCACTTTCATTTTTTAAGCTATCTAGGCCAAAAGATACATGTTCCATTTTCACCACCAAGAATATGATAAACCCAGCTGTATCAAATAGGAGAAAGTGAGGACTGCAGATGCTGGAGATCAGAGCTGAAAATGTGTTGCTGGAAAAGCGCAGCAGGTCAGGCAGCATCCAAGGAGCAGGAAAATCGACGTTTCGGGCATGAGCCCTTCTTCAGGAATGAAGAAGGGCTGAAGAAGGGCTCATGGCCGAAACATCGATTCTCCTGCTCCTTGGATGCTGCCTGACCTGCTGTGCTTTTCCAGCAACACATTTTCAGCTGTATCAAATACCCATCCAGATGTTTTGAACATGAAACTTCACTAAAAATGTCTGATTTCATGTACTTTGGGTCTGCAAAGGCTTGAAGCTTGAGTAAATATTATTTGCCCTTAAAATATTCTCAGTTTAAGTTTGTCTTGTCATAATGCCTAATTCTAATACAACAAGATGCGCATCCGGTCTTGTCTGAAAGTATAACCAATTTCATTATTCAATCAAGAGTCTTAACTGATCCATTTCTTCTTTTGATGCAACATTATCTTTCTATGATGACCTGGAATGATTTATTGGTATACAAATAACTAATGATTGATAAAATTGTTGATTCCAAGTTACCACTAACCTATTCTGCTTTATGTCTCAGCCTATGTACTTAAATCACCCTGAAGCCTGAGTTCAATCTTAAATCTTATCAGGGGCATGGTGGCTCAGTGGTTAGCACTGATGCCTCACAGCATCAGGGGCCCAGGTTCGATGCCAACCTCAGGCGACTGTCTGTGTGGAGTTTGCGTATTCTCAACATGTCTGTATGGATCTCCTCCTACAAGTCCAACGATGTGCCAGTTAGGTGAATTGGCCATATAAATTGCACATAGTGTTCAGGGATGTGTTGGTTAGGTGCATTAGTCATGGGAAGTGTAGAGTAATAGGGTAGTAGAAATAGGCCTGGCTGGGTTACTCCTTGAAGGGTCAGTGTGGACTTGTTGGGCCTGTTTCCACACTGTAGGGATTCTATGAAATCCCACTTTAATAGTATATGTAAGCAATTGCTCAAATTCCACAGAATACAGAGACTAAGAGATGCAGGTGCACAGTTCCTTAGAAATGGAGTTGCAGGTAGACAGGGTGGTGAAAAAAGCATTTGGCACATTTGCCATCGTTGGGCAGAACATTGAGTATAGGAGTTGGGATATTATGTTGCTGCTGACATTAATGAGGTCACACTTGGAATACGGCATATAAATTTGGTTGATCTTTTATAGGAAGATGTTAGTAAACTTGAGAAGGTGCAGTAAAGATTTAGGTTTGTATGCTTGCCTTTATTGGTCAGTGCATTGAGTATAGGAGTTGGGAGGTCATGTTGCAGCTGTACAGGACATTGGTTCGGCCACTTTTGGAGTGTTGCATGCAAATCAGGGAGGTGATGGCCGAGTGGTATTATCGCTGGACTGTTAACCTAGAGACCCTGGTAATATTCTGGGGATACAGGTTCAAATTCTGCCAGAGCAGATTGTGGAATTTGAATTCAATAAGAACCTGGAATTAAGACTCTAATGATGACCATGAATCCATTTCCAATTGTTGGAAAAATCCATCTAGATGTCCTTCAGCGAGAGAAACTGCCATCCCTACCCGGTCTGACGTACATATGACTCCAGATCACAGTATTGTGATTGACTCTTAACTGTCTTCTGGGCAATTAGGGATGGGAAATAAATGCTGGCCAGCCAGTGACGCTCTCATTCTGTGAATGAATATAAAAGAAAATTCTTGTCTTCCTCCTGTGAGAAGGATGTTGTGAAACTTGTAAAGGTTCAGAAAAGATTTACAAGGATATTGCCAAGGTTGGAGGGTTTGAGCTATAGAGAGGCTGAATAGGCTGAGGCTATTTTCTCTGGAGCTGAGGGGTGACTTTATTGAGGTTTATAAAATCATGAGGGGCATGCATAGGGTAAATAGGTAAGGTCATTTCCCCAGGGTGGGGGAGTCCAAACCCAAGGGCATAGGTTTAAGGTGAGAAGGGAAAGATATAAAACAGATATGAGGGGCAACTTTTTGCAGAGGGTAGTGTGTATATGGAATGAGCCGCCAGAGGAAGTGGTGGAGGCTGCTACAATTACAACATTTAAAAGGGGTCTGGATGGATATATGAATAGCAAGGGTTTAGAAGGATATGGGCCAAATGCTGACAAATAGGACTAGATTTATATATGATATCTGGTCAGCATAGATGAGCTTGTGAGATATTGTATTATAAGATGTTGTGTTATAGGTTAGTTTTATTAACTCACTCACTAGTTTGTGTATTCATTAATACCGGATTACCGTTCATTCATTCATAACCTTTTATTAACCTGTTATTTACTATAACACAGTTTCATGCATTTACTCATAAAACTGCAGTTCTGCAGTATATTTTAGTATCCAAATTTAAAATAACCCATTCTGATCAAAACAACCCTGTCAAACCCGTTACTGCATTTTCACACCTTATCAGCCCTTGCTACAAGCAGTGTTTATCTTCGAATAAGCATATCATACAAAACAATACCATTCCCACTGCATCTCCACAAAACATTATAATATTAATCAGCCCTTACCAACCATCTCCTGGACCTGAGTAGATTCCCCAGTTAGTAAGTACATGTTAAATACTTTTTAACTGTTCCATTATCCCTTTAAGAAACTAACTGAAAAACATCGCTTCCATGAAATTGCATGAACGAATGAACTCATACCGGCAAATAGTAAATAAATCTCACAATCCAGCTGCAGTAATCAGTTTAATATCCTTTATTCTTTTATTAAGTACATGTACAATTTCTAATTTCTTTAGAGCATATAGGCCTAGTACTTTTATTAACATTTACGAACTTAAAAGACAAATGGACCTTTTAATTATGCAAGCAAACCGGACAGGCTCTCTTAATCTTTTCAGAGGTAGCAGCCAGCATTTAGCACATTTCAACCCATCTCCTGTCTCCCAGGACAGAAACCTTTCAAACCTTTGTGTACAATCAATAAAAAAATGTAACACTATAATAATGGAATTTTAATATTGTATATGTAAGGCTGTGTATAAAGAGGCTGTTGTAAGAACTATATCTCAGGATTCTATTGCTGCCTCGAACTTGTCCTGTGATTGCCCGAATGAAGAGGCTATTTTTGCCACTCCCTGATTCCGGTCATTACCTGAACATCATCCCACAAGTTGGACTGAAGAGTCTGTTTCCATGCTGTACATCTCTTTTACTCTATGACTATATGACTCGAGGATGTGGCCAGGACTGGAGGGTTTGAGTTATAGGGACAGGCTGAATAGGCTGGGTCTATTATCCCTGAAGCGTCAGAGGCTGAGGGGGTGACCTTGCAGCAGTTTCCAAAATCATGAGGGGCATGGATAGGGTTGATAGCCAGGGTCTTTTTCCTAATACGGGGGAATCCAAAATTAGGAGACATAGGTTTAAGGTGACAAGGAAAAGATTTATAAAGGACCTGAGTGGTAACTTTTTCACACAGACGGTGATGCATATGGAATGAGCTGCCAGAGGAAGTGGTGGAGGTGGGTACAATTACAACATTTAAAACGTATCTGGATGGGTATATGAATCAGAAGGGTTTAGAGGGATGTGGGCCAAGTGCTGGCAAATGGGACTAGGCTAGATTGGGATGAATGGTTGATGCAGACGAGTTGGACCGAAGGGTCTGTTTCCATGTTGTGTGACTCAATGACTTTATTTAATATATCATTCAATGAATAAAAGCAGTTTTAAAAATTCCATGGCTCTCTTTTGACAATTCTCTCTATTTTAGGTAGTTTCAAGAACACTGATTGGTGTTTTTCCTCCATGAAAATATGCAACTTTTATATCAATAGGCCAATATTCCCACTAACGTGGCCAACAGAGCTAAGAACATTTTCAAGATTACTTTTACCACCATGGGAAATTCATTCTACCATCTTGATCTCAAGTTTCACTTTGAAACCCTGAGCTATGAGTGTCACTTTAGACTTATTGCTCTGATGAGGAGGACTTTTTCATCCATAGTTCTTATCGATGATATTGTTGGCTATTGTCCTGACCATGGGTCATGTTTTTGAATCATAAAGAGGAAGGACATTTTTATCTTGTTGTTCCAAAATGTTAAAAAGTTGCAAATGTAAATTAAGCAAGAAAATGTTTTCTTTTAAAGAAGTAGGCTGATATATTTTAAGAATTGGTGCAAATGTAAATTAATTGATTGTCTGGACAGAGAGAGAGAGAGAGAGGGCCATGAATGTCACTCCTAGGAATGCAAAAGTGACTTCAATCAAAAGTCGTTCAAAGGAGGGTGGAGGCAAGCCAAAAAAGACTATCATATGATCTTTTGTGACTAAAAATATAACGTGGAGCTGATGGCTTCCTACTCAACAACAAACCACACCCTGCAGATTGTGTCACAAGCTACAGATACATTTCATGTTTTTCCCTTCAAATAATACAGGGGATAAAAAGGTAGTTTCAACTCTACTGAAGTCTGTTCTTGGGACTAAACACTTTCATGTGTCCAACTTTGCTTCAAGCATTAGCATGCAGTGAAAGTCACAGTGAAAACACTGTCTCCTAGTTACCCCAACATTGAAAGTAAAGACTCTCGGTCAGTCTGCTTGCTGGAAGTCAAAGAGTGAGTAGCCAAATAAAAGGAAAAAAGAACAATATGATGACTCTCTTTGTCACCCTGAATGCTGGAATTCAATAATGATCGAAAAGACTCAGAATTTCAATCAATCTGCAAAGATATATATTATAAAATTGACTGTTCAATTCTCAATATCAATCTGACCAATATTCTCCACTGCAATTGCTGCAATGTCCAACTATCTGCTCTTAACGAATAATTCAGACACTGATTTGTACATCTGTGTCTTTTTTGCTTTTATGTTTGAAGGACCTCTTATTTCTTTATTGTTAACTAAAGAGAGCCTCATTGTATTGGTTCCTTTTAAAACACGTCACCCTTGTGAGAAATGTATCCCACAAGATATGTCTGTTATTAAATTAACCTTTTTATGACCAACCAGGAGAGTGGGTGAATGAAGAAGGGAGCCAGTTCATCCGTCATCACCCTGGAGCTTAACAATTTGCGGCTTCTCATCTGGAATGTTAACAAATTGGGGAACTGCGTCTGGCATCTTGACATGGCACAATCTTCTACCTGGCACTTGAGAGTAGACACCAAATACCTTCTAACAATCCAAATTCTTCTCGTCTCTTAATATTTTATGCATCAGGCACCAATGCATCCTGTTCATAAGGACTTTGACTTCAACTAGTATTCCGAGATTGTGCTGTATTCTCTGATTGCATAATCTAGTCAAATTATAGGCTCTATTTGTACTTTGATACCTTTCTGGACTCCTACTGCAGGATCACTCCCTCCCATGATCAAAGGTTCTCCCATCGGTTTCTCATGAGGCGTTCCCAGATCCACAATGAGAACTCACATTGAGGAATCAGAAGAAATAAAATAGTGGTATTAAGGCACCAACAGTAGTCACAGAATGCAGCTCAGTATTTGATGAAGAACACAATGTACTTTGTGTGAAAATTTTAATTCTATTTAATTGACATAAAGCTGAGCATAGCATAGTTGTCTGGCCTTATTTAATGTTCTTTTAGATTAAAGTTATTTGAATAAATTAAAGTAAAACTATTCCTGTTATTAAGCTCCAATTGTTTAGTGTGAGAATGGAAGATGAATGCTTATTTGATGAGCACTTGATACTACTTCTTTCTGGAAGCTTTTGATCTGAGACATGGATCTGTTTGCAATGATGCATTTGACTCCTAACTTCACTCTGAAATGGCCTATTGAGCCTGAGGGCAATTAGGGATGGACAACAAGTACTGAGCTTGTGACAATGCCCATGTTCACTGAAAGAATAAAAATTTCATAACTGTCAGTGGTTATTGCAGATTCACTTAAAATGTCATGTGCAAGGATTTATACGTTTTTCACACAGCATCAAATGAATGATGTTCTGTTGTAAAGTGACAACTGCCCTTTCAAAGCTTAAATAATTACCCGAAGAACTAAAGAAAAGAATATAAAGCAATTGATAGATCCTGAGTTGAATCTCTGTTGGTCCTATAACCTCTCCATTACCAAAGTATTTATAATGCGGTAGAGTCATATAGTCATTTGGAACCAGACCCTTCATCCAATCAGTCTATGCCGACTACATTCCCAAACTAAACTAGTACTAGCCCGCATTTGGCTCATATCCCTCCAAACTTTTCTCATTAATGTACTTCTCTAAATGTCTTTTGAATGTTATATTGTACCCGCATCGACCACTTTCTCAATAAGTTCATTCCACAAACAATCCACTCTCTATGTAAAAGAATTGCCGCTCGTGTCTTTCTCCTCTCAGGTTAAAAATATTCCCCCTAGTGTTGAAATCCACCAATCTATGGAAAAGAAACCTGCCATTTACCTTATCTATGTCCGTCATGATTTTATAAACCTCTATAAGGTCATCCCTCAAGCTCCTATGCTTCAGTGGAAAAAATCCCAGCTTATCCAGTCTCTCCTTATAACTAAAACACTTCAATCCCAGCAACGTCCTAGTAAATTTCTTCTGGACCCTTTCCAGCTTGTTGTACGTAAAGGTCTTAAAGAGCCAATTTTGACAAGTGCAATAGGCATCACTTAATATGGACATCACGTAGATTTGGAAAGTGGAACGGTGTTGTATCTCGAAGGAGTACAACCTAACATCGAGATTACCCTCAAAATCTCTGTATCAATGCCTATCATATCAGTTACATATCAGTGTAACTTGTACATGTAATAGTACTTTTCATGCAATAAATTACATCTTAGTTACAATAAGGGCCTCTTTTTCTTATACTAGCAGGTGGATATCCTTTCTCACATGAACCAAGCGTGCCCTGTAGATCCCTACCAGGATGCGAATGGTGCTAGCAAATTTATCAGGTGAATCATCCAACAACATGATGATAATAGTGCAGACTTCAAGTAGCTGCAGCATACAAAATACTGGCAGCCATTGAAATCTAAAGATTCTTCAGACCCAGCTACAAGAATGCTGTTCTGGCAGAAAGAGCTGAACGTTCGGGAACTCTGCAGAAGAGAAATATGTGGAATGATTCTACAAGGCAGAATTTACAGTCGATTGTGAAATGCATTTCAGACCTGTGCCTCACAGTGCCAAAGACCCAGGTTCAATTCCAGCCTAAGGCAACTGTCTGTGTGGAGTTTGCACATTCTCCCCATGTCTGCGTGGGTTTCCTCCCACAGACCAAACATGTGTAGGCAAGATGAATTGGCCATGCTAAATTGCCCATAGTGTTAGGTTAAGGGGTAAATGTAGGGGAATGGGTCTGGATGGGTTGCTCTTCGGAGGGTCGGTGTGGACTTGTTGGGCCGAAGGGCCTGTTTCCACACTGTAGGTAATCTAATCTAATCTAAAAGAGACACAGCAATGAGTGTAGCTAGGAACTCCGTGTAGTTGGAACACTAGTCACAGGCAGTGTGCCAATAATCTACAGGAACAGTCCAGAGTTGAGGTTCAGAAGTAAAGGTAGAATTCCTGGTGGGCTAGTGAAATCTAAAAATAGTTGCAGTTTATAGGCTGGGAAGTAAGTGATGTACTCACAGCATCAATTGAGTGTCACCAACATACTGAACAACAAGGCTCAAAGAATACTTTTCTTGAGTAGTTTTCTTGAGATTTCTCAAGGTCTACATTTTTGGTTTACAGGGGCTCCTTTTTTGGTTTCACTAATTCCTTCATTACATGATACAATAACTTAGTAACAATACCCTCTGTATATGTGATGACATATAGGGGATTTGGATTCACAGAGAAACAGAATGAGAAGAATTAATCAAAATCTCCAGTCATCACTCCATTCAACACAAAACCACCATTCACAATGAAAGCATTAATTTACTAGACAATACATTATTTAAATTGACTCAAGGTAACAGACATAAGTCAGCAACATTTTAAATTAAAATTAATGACGCACTAAGACACAAAAGCTTTCACCATAAACAACTGATCCTACAGTTACATCCATAGGGCTATGAAGATAGGTATAAGAATAATTATTTCAACCTTTCCTCTCTAGTTTCTCAACTTGCAACATAAATAAACTATTCCACATTCAAGAATGAGGTAGCACAGACTTGCTGAAGGGACTCTTCTGGACTACATGACTCTATGAAGCCGCTGCCTTAATATAAACATACTTAGAGACAAAAAAAAAACTGCAGTATCCAAGGACTAGGAGAATCGACGTTTTGGGGCATAAACCCTTCATCAGGAGGTGGAGAAGTCAACATTTCGGGTGAAACCTTTCTTCAGGACTTGGGGTGGGTGTAGAGGAAGCTGCAGATAAAGGGGCTGGGGTTGTCAGGATGGTGAAATGGGAATAGGTGAAGACAGGTAGAGGGTACGACCTGATTGGTCAATGGGAGGAATGAATCTGGTAGGTGGCTAGAAGGAGTGGAAGGGAGGGGAAGGGGCTGGGAAGGGAGTCGGGGGAAGGGAAAGGAGGCTATTGAAATTGAAGACCTCAATGTTAAGCCCTCTGGGCTGAGATGCTTGGCAAGGTTTTCATTTGGTCTCCCTGATGTAGAGAAGACCACATCGGGAGCACCTGATGAGAGGCAGGTGAACCTCTGTCTCACCTGGAAGGACTGTTCTTTTCCCATTGCAGGGTAGGTACCTGGGGGTTCAGGGGATCGGTGGGGAGAGTGGCAGAAAAGGATGGAGTGTCGAAGGGTTTCTTTTCCATTTGCAGGGATGCACCAGTTCCAGTTCATCCGTCACCTTGTTCAGTGACATCTCAATTTTAAAATTCTCACTAAAACCATTTGCTATAACCATCTCCAGCACTGGAATCCCCCAAGAAATCTGTGCTTCTCCAATTACATACCTGATTTTAATTGTTTCATCTTTGTTGCACTGTGTGTTCCGCTGCTTAGCCTTAAACTCTGAAATTCCCTAGTTAATTCTCTTTGTCTACCTCTTTTTCCATTTTTAAGATGTTCCTTAAAGGTTCCCTCCATGATCAAGCCTTAGATCACCAGTCCTAATATCTCCTTAAATAGCCCAGATGACAGTTTTAATTGTAATGCTGTTAAAAGTACAAACCTATGAATTAGGAGCAGGAGTAGGCTGTTCAGCCCATCAAACCTGCTCTGCAATTTGATAAGATCTTGGCTGATCTGATTCTAGCGTCTACTCTCCTCACTAGCCCGAGACTCTTGGATTCCTTTGTCAGTCAAGAATCTGTACAATTCAGCAACAGAATTATTTAATGATCCTGCCCCCATTGCATTTGGGTAGAGAATTCCTGAGACAAACTATCCTCTGGGAGAAAGAGATTCTCCCAATCCCTGACAGAAATGGGAGACCCCTTATTTTTAAAATGCATCTCTAGTTCTTGTTATTCCCAGAAGGAGATGCACTATTTCAGCTTTCACTCTGATAAGTCCCCTCAAGATCTGAATTGTTTCAAGAAGATCACCACTCATTGTCTGAATTCCAATGATACAGAAATTATATTTGAATAGAAATTGTTGAAACCGTCTCTAATAGATAACTTTTTCATCCTGAATCAGGTGAGTGAACCTTCTCTGAATTGCTTCCAACTTAATCATATTCTCCCTTAAATAAGGAGACTAGAGCAATGCAGTGTAGTCGAAAAGTGTGGCGCTGGAAAAGCACAGCAAGTCAGGCAGCATCTGAGGAGCAGAAGAATCAATGTTTCAGGCATTAAACCCTTCATCAAGATGGTGGTTAGGGGTGAGGGGGGGAGCTGCAAGATAATAGGTGGGTGGAGATGGGGGGGGTGAGGTAGCTGGTAAGGTGATAGTCAGTGGAGGGGTGATGGTGGTAGGTCAGAGGGGAAGGTGGAGCGGTTAGGTGGGAAGGAAGGTGGACAGGTAGGACAGTTCTAAAGGGCGGTGCCAAGTTGGAGGGTTAGATCTGTGATGAAGTAGGGGGAAGGTAGATGAGGAAACTAGTAAAGTTGATGTTGATGCCGTGTGGTTGAAGGGTCCTAAGGTGGAAGATGAGGTGTCCTTCCTCCAGGCATCAGGTGGCTAAGATTTGGCGGTGGAGGATGCCCAGGACTTACATGTCCTTGGTGGCGTGGGAGGGGGAGTTGAAGTGGTTGGCCACAGGATGGTGGGATTGTTTGGTGCATGTGCCCAGAGATGATCACTGAAAAGTTCTGCAAGTTGACATCCTGTCTCCCCGATGTAGAGGAGACCACATCAAGAGCAAAGAACACAGTAGATGAGGTGAGTGAACATGCAGAAAAATCTCTGTTGGATGTGGAAGGATCCTTTGGGGCCCTGGACGGAGGTGAGGGGGGAGGTATGGGCGCAGGTTTTAAATTATGTAGTGTGGTGTTTTACGACTTTAAAGGGATGACATAAATGCAGGTTGATGTTGCAATCGTTGTCAGTGAATTGAGCCTCTTTCAGCTGACTAGTTCTAAACTATACTCTCTGAGATGTTTATTTTCTGACACAATTACCTGCGGAATGCCTCAATATTAACCATTATTTTCCTCGTCTCATCTATCTCTATTTCATGGTTAGTGACATTGACTTCAGACAGAAGGTCAGTTACTCTATGTATTTTGGTGACAACTTAATTCACCTGTCTCAGACTACCTGCTGCTGAAACCCACGTTCTTGCCTCTTTTTTCACCTGTGGACATGACTCTTTTAATTTACTGCTCCCCAACCTCCCTTTCAGGTCATCCAAAACTCTGCTTCAAGTATCCTAACCTACTCCAAATGCCATTCCTCTATCATCTTTTTTCTTGCTGGTCATCACCGACTCCTGATTAAATGATGCTTCAAGTTTAAAATTCTCATCCTTGTATTCAAATCCCTCCAGGATCTTAACTCTTTTTGCCTCTGTTATCTAATGTGCTCTGACAGGCCTTGGGTTTCTGCACTCAACCCACTCTGTTCCCTTGATTTTTATTGCTTCATCATTGGTGGCCATGGCTTCAGCTGGCTCAGCTCCAGAAAACCCTGGAATTTCTTTACTAAGCCTCTCTGCCTTTCAAAGTTTATTCTAAATGACTCATTTACACAATGATTTTCGGAAATTAACTTTTTTTTTGATGCTATATTTTGTCTTACATTGCTCCTGTGAAGTGTCCTGGGAGATTTTACTAAATTAAAGGCTCGATATAAATAGTTGTTGTTTAACTGTGCAAACATACATGCTCATTTTTGTAAGGATAATTATAAAGATAATTATGGGTTTGTATGAGTTTGAAGTATGTTAAAGCGTCAGTGTAGTATCAATATTGGTAAAAATTAATATGGCTTTGATGTAAATTTTGAGATAAGCAAAACGTATTTTTGCTTATTTTGCATAAACCAATTTTTCTGGCGTATCAGAGACTTAGTACATTCGAAAGTCACAGTCCAAAATCATTCTCTGATTCATTCTACATTGGAGAAGTGTAACTGCAAAATCATGGCTGGAGCAGAACCACAATTATTACAACACAGACAATAGGTACTGGGATCAGAGGCAACTTTTTATTTTATTTCTTCACAGGACATGGACATCATTGGCCAGACCAATATTTATTGCCCATCCTAGTTGCCCAGAAGGCAGATGAGAGTTAACTACATTGGATTTGGCATCACATCTGGCCAGACTAGATAAGGGTGGCAGATTTCCTTCCTTGAAAGACATTAGTAAATTAGATGGATTTTTCCTGACAATCAACAATGGTTTCATAGTCATCATTAGACTCTTAATCCCAGATTTTCAATGAATTCAAATTCCACCATCTGCTAGAACATTACCTGGGTATCTGGATTAATAGTCTTTTGATAATATCACTGGGCCATTGCCGCCGAAACTGATTAAGAATTACTTTAAAATCAAACACTCATGAAAATGACAACTGCAAAGTTTAATTCATTGAATTGAATGTTTCTTTCTTGTCTGAACCTTAATTAGATCGACCAGTTCTACACATGAATAGATGTGGGTTGGCGAAAGGCTGCTGGAATCTACATGCTGCTGTGCCAAAACTAGCTTGGTATGAGCAACTTCCCAAAGTCTTTCCACCCTGGATGAAGTAAGAAAAATATTTCAAAACTTCTGTGCTGAGTTGATGCTATACTAAGCAAGTGTATCTGCATAATTCCTATAATACAAAGAACTGCAGATTCTGGAAATGCAAAAAAAACCGATCGTCACCTATCCCCATTTCACCACCCGTGCTCCCGCCTCCCCCTTTATCTGCAGCTCCCCTTACACCCAACACCAGTCCTGAAGAAGGGGTACACTGAAACGTCGACTTCTACACCTCCTGATGCTGTCTGGCTTGCTATGTTCTTCCAGGCAAAAGTGAGGACTGCAGATGCTGGAAGTCAGAGTCAAGATTAGAGTGGTGCTGGAAAAGCACAGCAGGTCAGGCAGCATCTGAGGAGCAGGAAAATCGACGTTGCAGACAAAAGCCCTTCATCAGGGATGCTGCCTGACCTACTGTGCTTATCCAGCACCACTCTATTCTAGACTGCTGTGTTCTTCCAAGCAAGAGTGAGGACTGCAGATGCTGGAAACCAGAGTTTAGATTAGAGTGGTGCTGGAAAAGCACTGCAAGTCAGGCGGCATCCTGACCTGCTGTGCTTTTCTAGCACCACTCTCATCAAAAAACTGCAGCGTTGTTCGATTCCTCTGCTCGTCTACTGGGGACAGGCACGTGCTCCTGAACGTCACCTGGCGGACGCGCGCATGCGCAGCGCCTCCTCCGCTTTGGGGGAAGGCGGACGGGGTGACGCCACCACGTCAGGTGTCGGTGGATGACGCCATCGCGCGGTGCGGTGGGGTGACGTCAGCGGGCGGCGCCATGTTGTGTGTTTCACCCAGTGCCGGGGCCGCTGAGTGCTGAGGGGGGGGTGGGGGGAAACTTTATTCGGCGGTACTCTGGTTCCCGCTGACTGGCACCGGGGTTGGGGGGGGGAGGGTGGGAACGGGGAATTGGTTTTAGTTGCACCTCCAAGATGGAGCCCGAAAGCCTCCTGGAAGCTCTGGCAGGTCAGTGGCGGCGAACCAACATATTTGTCGCGGGTTGGTGTCTCACCGGGGGCTGGGAGTCCCTGTGGCCTCCGCTGTGATTAACCTGTGCCGTGTCTGTGTTGTCTTCCCCACCGCCAGATTTCGAGAAGAAATCCAAGAAGGAAGTATCGTCGCTGCTGGACCAGTTCCTTTGTCATGTCGCTAAGACGGGAGAAACCCTGTGAGTGAAACCCAGAGAGAGAGAGAGAGAGGGCCTTGAGGCCCCGGGACAGACAGGGCGCTGAGGCCTGGGGGAAGGGGGAGGAAAATCAGGGAACTCAAGTCTATTCTCAACCCTCCCACACACCGCCCGCATCCTGTACCCGCCATTCGCCGTCTCCTTCATCATCCCCCCGTTCCCCCTCTCTCTTCCCCCCCCCTTCACCATCTCTCCCCCCCTTCACCATCTCTCCCCCCCTTCACCATCTCTCCCCCCCTTCACCATCTCTCCCCCCCTTC
>NC_057727.1:47613012-47702043 GCF_004010195.1 Chiloscyllium plagiosum
CTCCGTTCCCTTCGCCATCCTTCTCGTACCAACCACAGCCACTCAGCTCCCTTTTCTCTTTTGCCCTCGTCTTTTCCTCCCTTCCCCCACCCCTCTTTTCTCTTTCCCCCCCACACCCCCACACCCCCACTTTCGGATAAGAGACCTTCGACAGGAGTGGTGTAACTTTCATCAGTTGATTCCTGGTCAGTGTTTTGGTCTTCAGCCCATTCAGACTGTTGCACCGTAGGAATGATAGTTATCCTCCAATGTGAACCGTGGAGGTGGGTGTTGTAAATTGGATCACTGTTTGGATTAGTTGCACATTCTGCTCGGTCTTGGTGGGTGACAATGTTTTGAAACACTTTCATTGTAAACAGGAGACTGAGTGGCGCCCCTTTCTGAATGTTGCTGTTGGACAGGATCCCCTCGATCTGTGTTTTTAACAAACTTGACAATTCAGTGTCTTCAGTTGGTTATCAATCCCAACGGATGTGGGAGTCAATGGGGAGCCCTTGAATTTTGTTTCTGCTTCTGACTCCCTCCAAAGTTGATCAGTTTGAGGTGAAGCAGTAAAACAAACTTGTTCCATGACTGTAATGATTGAAATTGGATCCCCGGGTGGAGCTGCGGTAGTTTGAGTAAAACTGGACCCTCCGTTTGAGGAGGCCTCCTGCCCGGCCTTGACTGTAACTTGTTTTTGTGCCGGGAATATCCCGGGCCTCGGCTCAGGCTCAGGCGCTGGCGGATGGCCGGAGCTGGTGCCTGCGGGCGAGGAACGGAGACAGACCCCCCCCTCCCCGGGGCGAGGCGAGGCCTCAGTCCTGCAGCTCGGTTAGAGAATGCGGCCGAGCGTGTGCCCCCTGCTCCCGTGTGAAGTGCAGGCCGGGTTCCGCGGGGGAGCTGTGTGGGTGCAGCAGGGGAAACCCTCGGGGCCCTTTGGCTGGAGCCTCCTCCTCCCTGCCACAGGGGCCGGCCGGGTCCCAGGGAGTCGGAGCCGCATTGCGGAAACACTCCAATTCTCAACCCGCCAAAAGAAACAACACACAACCCCGGCCCTGTGCTGTTCAGCTGCATGTGGCATCACAGTTCATACCCTTCCTTCATTGTTACCAACTCAAACACTCTCCGAATGGATACCGTCAAAACTTTGCTTGCTTTCAATTCTGACCTTTATAGATTGGCAGTAAACCGAGAGGCTCTTGTTTCCCCTACGAACAATAAAGTATTGCATGCCTCATACGGGCTGAGTCCAAGCCTCAGTTTATGTTGTTCATGGATTTACTGAGCTTTAGGTTTCTGCAGGAAATCTAAAATGTATCATGTAAAGTTGATGTACAGAAGGCTGCTTGATACGAGAGCCCATTGTGTTGGAGGTGATGATATATTGGCATGGATAGACGATTTGCTGACCAATAAAAAGCAAAATTGGGATAGAGTGGGCAGTTTCAGAATGGCAACCTAGGATGAATGGAGTGTCACATGGACCATGGCTAGGGCCACAATTATTTACAATATACATCCATGGCTTTGATGAGGCATGTAAATGTAATATCTTCCAGGTTTGTGGGTGGCACAGCCAACAGACGGATAAGTGGAGTTGATGGCCAAATCGGCCATGACTTCATTGAGTGGGGGAGGAGACTTTGAAAGGCTCTTGCTCGAAACATCAATTCTCCTGCTCCTCGGATGCTGCGTGACCTGCTGTGCTTTTCCAGCACCCCACACCCGACTTCATGAATTGATTGTCTTCTGCTCTTGTGGTCAATTTTTAAAATTTTAATTTCACAACATTTTGAGCCTCATAAATGCCATCAGGAATTGCTAACTTATTGTAAGAAGGCGTGGCTATCAATTAAAGCAGCTCTTTCAGGAAAACAAGCTTCACCTCATCTTTATTTTAAAGGGGTGACCTGATTTATCAAGTGAAGGTCAGTTCTAGATTCTCCCATGAGAAGAACGATCATGTCTTCTTCACGTGAGGAAGGAAGCCTTCATGTCTCCAGTGTTAAGACCTTTGAGGATTTGTTTCAATCAAGTCGCTTCTTGTACTTTTAAACTCCAGTGTATATGAGCTTAGTGTATCCCACCTTTATCATAAAACAACCACCAGGTTTCCAGAGTTATTTTCTTTCCCGATATTAGTCGACCCGATATTTTCTGAACTGCATCCTCCTTAAATAAGGTGAGCAATACTGTGCACAGAACTCCGAACACAGTCTCACCAATGCTTTGTATAACTGCATAACCTTCCTACTTTTGTATTCAGTTCATCTTGTGCTAAATGATACATTCTGTTAGCATTTCTAATTATTCTTGCTGTGTCTGCAGTTAGAGTCATAGAGATGTACAAGACGGAAACAGACCCTTCAGTCCAATCATCCATGCTGACCAGATATCCCAACCCAATCTAGTCCCACATGTCAGCACCTTGCCCATATCCTTCCAAACCCTTTCTATTCATATACCCATCCGGGTGCCTTTTGAATATTGCAATTGTACCAGCTTCCACCACTTCCTCTGGCAGCTCATTCCACACACATACCACCCGTTGAGTGAAAACGTTGCCCCTTAGGTCTCTTTTATATCTTACCCCTCTCACCCTAAACCTATGCCCTCTAGTTCTGGACTCCCTCACCCAGGGAAAAGACTTTGTCTATTTATCCTATCAATACCCCTCATGATTTTATAAACCTCTAAGGTCAATCCTCAGCCTCCGACGCTCCAGGGAAAACAGCCTCAGCCTATTTAACCTCTCCCTATCACTCGAACCCTCCAATCCTGGCAACATCCTTATAAATCTTTTCTGAACCCTTTCAAGTTTCACAGCATCTGTCCGATAGGAAGGAGACCAGAATTGCAATATTCCAACGGTGGCCTAACTAATGTCCTGTACATTAGTTAGGCCACCGTGACCTCCTAACCCCTGTACTCAATACTCTGACCAATAAAGGAAAGCATACCAAATGCCGCCTTCATTATCCTATCTACCTGCGACTCCACTTTCAAGGAGCTATGAACCTGCACTCCAAGGTCTCTTTGTTCAACAACACTCCCTAGGACCTTACTATTAAGTGTATAAGTCTTGCTAAGGTTTGCTTTCCCAAAATGCAGCACCTCACATTTAGCTAAATTAAACTCCATCTGCCACATCCATTGGCCCATCTGATCAAGATCCCATTGTAATCTGAGGTAATCTTCGCTGTCCACTACACCTCTAATTTTGGTGTCATCTGCAAACTTGCTAACTATATGCTCGCATCCAAATTATTTATGTAAATGATGAAAGTAATGTACTTCAGTTGTTACACCTTGCCCACTCACTTAACCGATCTTTACTCCTTGTAGCCTCCTAATTGTTCACTTCATAAGTTAGTTTTCTATCCAGTTATTGTCAGCAAATTTGGCACCCAGACTTTCTGTTCCTTCATCTAAGTCATTTGTATGAATTGTAAACAGTTAAGGTTCCACTGACTTCTGTGGCATTCCACCTGTTTCCACGCTATGGATTCTCTGATTTTATGAATTTAAAAGGTGGTTTGCATTTGTGACTGAGTCCAACTTAGTAACACTTGGAATGTTTTTGAGCTTCCTGTAAAAAGATTTTGTTAGATTTACTTTGGATTTAATACAAATCCCAACTCTGTAGAACAAGACTAGTTTTAATTGCTTGCTTTTAACTTATTGGTGGTTATCTTGTTTCAAATAGTAACATGTTGACCTAATACATCTGAAGATTACAGATTGAAACTCAAGCATTTGATATTCGCTTGGTTAACATGTATTTCAAATGATGTACAGGTTGTTCTGCTGTAACATGTATTCCATTAACGCGAATTGATGGAATGTGATTGACAAATTGGAGACATTGTTTCTAAAGGGCTAACTTTTAAAATGTGTGCTGGCTCTAACATGATTACATCACCATCACTTTAAGCGCTGATTCTAAAGTGTGATTTTTCTATAATACAGGGTTGCACAAGAATGCAACTGTCTCGTTATAAAAGAAGTACTAGTTAGCGAGTTTAAGATTTGTAGCTCAGGTTGAGGTTCTAGATGTAGGTTTGCTCGCTGAGCTAGAAGGTTTGTTTTCAAATGTTTCGTCACCATACTAGGTAACATCTTCAGTGAGCCTCCAGATGAAGCTCTGGTGGTGTCGCCGCTTTCTATTTGTGTTTGGGTTTCCCAAACATACAAATAGAAAGCAAGCGACACCACCAGTGTTTCATCTGGAGGCTCACTGAAGATGTTACCTATAATGGTGACGAAACATCTGAAAATGAACCTTTCAGCTCAGCGAGTAAACCTACAACTGGAAGAGCTATGCATTACAACGGTAGTCTGATAGTGAAGATCTCATGATACTTTAGCAAGCGCAGTGAACTCTATCATAGCTAAACATTCTCTTTCAAGCAGAATAGATTTGTGACATCGTATTAAGAGATGTCATCCTTGATCCCTGTCTTCGCTGATTTCTGCTAAGGTAGCTCAGTGCTGCCTCACAGTGCCAGGGACCTGGGTTTGATTCCACCCTTATGTGACTGTCAGTGTGGAGTTTGCACATTCTCCATGTCCATATGGGTTTCTACTGGGTACTCCGGTTTCCTCCCACAATCCAAAGGTGTGCAGGTTAGGTGGATTGGCTGTGCTTAATTGCCCATAGTGTTTGGGGATATGTGGGTTCGATGGGTTAGCCATGGGAAATGCAGAGTGGCAAGGATAGGGTAGGGGAATGGGTCTGGGTGGGATGCGCTTTGGAGAGTTGGTGTGGATCTGTTGGGCCAAATGGCCTGTTTGCACAATGCAGGGATTCTGTGATGATGATATGGGTCAAAGTGCTATCATTAGCTTCAGTGCAGCTGGACTGCAGTGGAGAAAATGATTATCCTGGGACCTATCTCATTTACTATCCAGTAAGCCATCAGATAATGTGTATACCCTGGATAAAGAATAAGGTCTGTGTTACTGATGCTAGTGAGCTTCTGCAGGCGATAAAGTCAGTAACTATGTTGATTTGATGGAAAGGAATATTTGAGTGTTCATTTATGGCAGCTGAAGACATTGGTTTGAAAGTAATAAGCACCAGTGTTCAGGTGTTCCCAGCTGATCACAAGCCTCATGAGAATTTCAGGTTTGCACCTGAGCAGCTATTCCTTTTATAATACAGTGCTCTTCCCAGGAATCATGGGATAATAGAGTCAGAGGGAACACATGGCTTATCTTCCCTTTGTCAGCTGTTTCATCATTATCCACTTAATCCTGTTCCTGTGCTCTTGCCAAATAGTCCTCTTTAAATCATAGAATCCTGTAGTATGGAGGAAGGACATTTGACCCATTGAGTCCACACTGACCCTCCAAAGAGCATACCAGTCAAAGCCACACCACTACCGTATCTCTGTAAACCTGTCTGACTTAGCTTTTGACATTTCCCATGGCTAGTCCACCTGTATATCACTGGACACAATGGGTGATTTAGTATGGCTGATCAACCTAACTTGCGCATCTTTGGACTGTGGGGAAAAAACTGGAGCTCCAGAGGAATCCCATGCAGACATGACATAATCGCCTGAAGGTGAAATTGTTCCCCAGGTCCCTGGCACTGAGATAGCAGTGCTAACCACTGACCCCAACATGTCACTGGATGAGTAATGCAGAAACCTGGACTGTCTACGATGGGAAACATTTTCTGTTCTCTATATTAAAACCATTTAATATTTTGAACCCTTTACAAAATCTCTCTTTAACCTTCCCTGCTCAATGAAGAACAACTTGAGTTTCTACCATTTCTCCTCTGTCAAGTCCATCATCTCTGATAATGTTCATGTAAAAGTTCTTCGATACCCTCTCTAAAGACTTGATATCTTCTTGAAGCGTGATGTCCAGAACTGGACACATTTCTCCAGTAGGGGTGTATCCAGTCTTTTATGAAGGGTTACCATAATCTTGCTTCTGTACCTCAGTGGTCAATTAGAGATTTTTTCATAGCCTTTTTATTTATCTGTCCACCTTGAAAGATTCATCTGCATACATCCCAGCTGTCTCAGTTTCTGTATGTCCTTGAAAATTATACCAATTAGGACATATTTCCTGACCTCCCTCTTCCTTTCAACATGAAATACCTCACACGTCTTTGTTAATTTTCTGTCTAGTCCTCTTGAAATCCCTTGCTAGCCTCATCATTGTTTATAAGTTTCCATGTTTAAGATGTTTGTACTCGTGTTTGGATGCCAAACCAATTTGTTAAATACTAAGAGAGAAACTGTTTTAGTAATGACCACTATACTTTCCTTCTTCTGTCTTACTGACTTGCCATTTTGGTCCTTACCCAATCATGTACCCAGCCTGCCACTGATCTAGTTATCTTATGGGCTTTAATTCTGCTCTAAAGTCAAACTCTTTTGGAAATGCCAAACACACCATCATCATGTTTCTTTCCATTGTCACTTTAACATTAAATTCATCCGACATGATCTGCCTTTAATGCATCGGTGTTGACATTTACTTAAAGCTGAAACAGTACTTTTCCAAATACTTGTTAGTTTTGTCCTGTTTTTTTGCCTCTAAATGTTTCTGTCCTCCCATTAATAGGATGAGTATCTTATGGCCAATTCTCTTTTTTTTGCCTCTGTTGTAACAATAGCATGGTATTTGCAATCTTTACCTGACTGTCCTCCAATGATAAATCCACTTCAGACCAGAGTAACTTTTATTTGAGGACTGACCAATTTTGAATTGCATATTTTCAGTTTTTACCCTATCTAATATTGCAAGTTCAAGTTGTTTCTTTAATAATGGCATTGACATGTCATTTCTTTGCTGATATGTTTTCTTAGCAATATTTGTAGGAACCAATGCGATGATACATTCTGGCAAAGTAGTCTTTTGAGTTGATATAGCATTTACATTGGATCATAATATTTTAGGAAAGTAGCTTTACTATTGAAGTTTATTTAATTTGACAATATCACCTTATGATTGCACTGTCCTGTAAGCTATTTTGTAATTAAACCTGCCTTTTATTAGAGGTTGGGACATGGACTATTCTGTTTTTACCTTCCCTCAGCATCCAAGGGACTCTGAAGCTGAGTTTTGTATTTGCATTGTTTGTTTTGTTATAGGTAAACAAGTTATTACATTTTAGCTTATTTCTGACAACATCAGCAACAAGATCCTTGTTCTGTGATCTATACCCAACGTGCAATGACTTGTGCTACCTGTACTGTCTTTAGACTAACACTAAAATTAATCTCGTGACTGCATTATTAGTGTAACCACGAAGTGCAATGAGATTTCAGTTTATCAGCAGCAGCAGGTAATTCAAATAAGATATTTACTTTGTTTGAAAAAAAATTGGAAGCAGGTATATTTCATGATAAAATAGTTCTGAAAGGCTCATTGGATGACTTTTGTAAATGTGCAGTGTGGCTGTTGAAGGAGTAACTAAACACCTCCAAGGTCCCAGATCATTTATGTGCTGAGCATTATAGCTTCCAGCAGAATTTTCGGCGTTTAACTGACATAATGCGATTTAAACTATTTAATGATTGAGTGAAGCTTTGCTAATGTTGGAAGAGGTGGCTTCGTGGTCTTTTTTGGTCAGTCATCGATTTTACAAGCAGTTTACTGAAATGTAAAGGAAATGGAAGAGTTGCATGTCTGAATTTAATTTTGTTTCTTCACTCCACCACTGAGTGCAAAATGGAATATGACTCTTAAGCAATTTGTGCTTTAAAATGCCTCCATAACACTTCTCTCTCTTTGGTTTAATAAGTGTCTGATGATAAGCATTCATCAATAAGTAAATGTTTGTCTCAAGTTGATAGGAAGAAAATTAACCTTAACTTGTTGAGTACAGTCGGCTCTAATACAACACAACAGTTCCACTTGTGTGCAGTCGTGCGTTATAAGAAAATTAGTAGCATCATTTAAACTAATGGGACCAGAATCACATTATAGCCGATGTAGGTAAAGAAGTTTGTGTTCCATAAATAACGGCCGAAGTTCTTCAATCACATTCAAGCCAATTTGCGTTGAAGAAATATGCGTTTTTGCAGAACCGTCTGTCATTTATTTGAATTAATGTGATAATTAGCCTACCAATTCACTGACCTACTAATTGTCGGTAAATGACCAAGTTCTCAAGTGTAATCTTAGCTGTCCACTGTAGTTCACCTTCACCCCCTCCAAAGCTGTTGCTAATTCTGGCCGTGACCTCCACTGTTCCTGGACACCCACCACCCTCTTGATAGTGCTTGATCTCCCACTACTCCTCCTGAAGTTGCTACCCCTCCCTTTGACCCACAGCGGTCACTGTCACCCTCTATTCCACATCCTGGACACATGCAATGTTAGCCACACAACAGTTATCTGACAAATGATGCATAGCATTCCTACCATGTCTGTTCTTGACATTCCGTGGCACTGCTACCAAGACTCAGGATATTACTGTTGTTGTGATGAAAATACCTCTTTCAAGTCAGCAAAGAATTTTGTTGAGAATATGCAAGACAGCATGTCTTGGTCACCCAAGCATGTCGTTCAACTGCACAAAGATGGTAATGCTTATTTATAATGCTCAAGTTCTTGTTCCTCTATAACAATTTCACAAAATCGTAGCTCGTTAGAAATCTGGCATCACATGATTATTTTGTTTAATTTTTGGGGTATTGTGGTTTTCACGTAACAAACACGTGTAACTATACAATATTGTGTAACCGAATATTACCTTTCCCTATTATACTTTAACAGTCCCTTGTTTTAGACCTCTGGTCAGGCTAACCAAGGGCCCTGCATGCAGCGTGGGAGCCTCCTGTTATGAAGATGATTTGTAATCAACTCTGGTTGTTGCCACATTTTGAGTTCTCCTTCCTGTCTGTCAGTGAGCATCACTGTGTACTGGAAATTTAATTGCCTTGATAGCATTTCTGAGAGAATTAACAGAGCATTATAGCTGAATTGCCCATGATGCATTTCAAGGTATTACAGGAGCAGCAGATGTTGTGTTGTGATTTGGTAAATCTGTAGAGAGAAAGCAGTTAAGATTTTGAGTCCAGTCACCCTGTTCTGAAGAGGCAAGTCTCAGCACTTTGTTTTTGTTACAAATATCTTCTCTTGGTTTGGGAATTTGTGGTTTTAATAGTTAATAATAAATTTAATCCTAATAACTTAGAGTCATAGAGATGTACAGCATGGAAACCGACCCTTCGGTCCAACCCATCCATGCCGACCAGTTATCCCAACCCAATCTAGTCCCACCTGCCAGCATCCGGCCTATATCCCTCCAAACCCTTCCTGTTCATATACAAATCCAAATGCCTTTTAAATGTTGCAATTGTACCAGCCTCCACCACTTCCTCTGGCAGCTCATTCCATACATGTACCACCCTCTGTGAAAATGTTGCCCTGTAGGTCTCTTTTATATCTTTCTCCTCTCACCCTAAACTTATGCCCTCTAGTCCTGGACTCCCTGACCCCAGGGAAAAGACTTTGTCTATTTATCCTATCCATGCCCCTCATCATTTTGTAAACCTCTATAAGGTCACCCCTCAGCCTCCGACGCTCCAGGGAAAACAGTCTCGGCCTGTTTAGCCTCTCCCTATCGCTCAAATGCTCCAACCCTGGCAACATCCTTGTAAGTCATTTCTGAACCGTTTCAAGTTTCACAACATCTTTCCGATAGGAAGGAGACCAGAATTGCATGCAATATTCCAATAGTGGCCTAACCAATGTCCTGTACAGCCACAACATGACCTCCCAACTCCTGTACTCAATACGCTGACCAATAAAGGAAAGCATACCAAATGCTGCCTTCCTGTTTACGTGCGACTCCACTTTCAAGGAGCTATGAACATGCACTCCAAGGTCTCTCTGTTCAGCAACACTCTCTTGGACCTTACCATTAAGTATATAAGTCCTGCTGAGATTTGCTTTCTCAAAATACAGTACCTCGCATTTATCTGAATTAAACTCCGTCTGTCACTTCTCAGCCCATTGGCCCATCTGGTCAAGATCCTGTTGTAATCTGAGGTAACTTTCTTCGCTGTCCACGACACCTCCAATTTTGGTGCCATCTGTAAACTTACGAACCATACCTCTTGTATCTTATGACTGTAAATGCATGTTCTTGTCCCTTGGGCTGTGAATTGATGTGTGGGACATTCTAAGAAGTTTAATATTGTGAGTGTGACTCTTGGTGTTGCCAAACTAACCTGTGGGATAGCCATTCCAATTTTGGCACAAGCACCAGTGTTAGTCAATAGAACTTTGCAAGCCGTTTGTACTTGTTTCTGGTGCTTTAGTCAGTCAAGGTCTGCCCATCGACTCCCTTGCTGAATAGACTAATCTTTCTTAAAAGGGCCTTAACATTTGATTATCATCTTGTCTGGGAGGCTGATGCCTCCACCAGTGATTGAAGTAGCTCATGTTGATGGCTCCTCCTAGCATTATGTGTCCCAGCGTAGTCCATGCTACCATATAATGGTGCATTATTCCCAAGACATATTGACTATGCATTTATGTGCTTATTTGCCTACTGTCACACCACTTGAATGTTTTGGTGAGCTACCAATTTGGCCACTTGGGCAGAGTTTGCTCCCTCTAGTGCTCCTTGTTGTACTATTCCTTTTAATTTTACTGTGGCTCAGTCAGGCTTGGGTGTTCCATCTATCTGTCTTCGAGACCCATGTTCAAAAGTTCTTTTATTTCTCCTTCCAGAGGAAGACCCTAATTTCACAGTCTTTTGTTTTCAATTAGTGTTTTAGTATAGGCTTCTCTCTTTTTGACAACACTCCTTCACTTTAGTTGATCCCTACGTTCTCACCATCTGCATAGATCTGCTTTTGGGAATCAAGGCAGCATCTCATGCAGCTCTACTGCTGTCTACTGCGATCTGATGCCTATTTTAACTTGCCTGTATTTAGCAGTCCTGCCAAAGGTATGTGGGGATAAGGTGAAGGGCAGACTTTTTTTTCCCTAGGATGGAGGATTTCAAGACTAGGGGGCATATTTTTAAGGTGAGACGAGAGAGATTTAACATAAAACGGTTTTTCTTTTCATGGAGTGGTTTGTTTGTGGTTATGGTTGACATGGACTTGTTGGACTGAAGGATCAATTTCTATGCTGGATAACTCTGACTTGTTTGTCCATCTGCACTAGTTCACTAACCCACAGGGTTTAGGCAGCACAATCCAGTGCTCCTTTGTGGTTATGGAAACTTGTGGCTTCCCTGAATCAGTTGGGACAGTGTAGGTTATCAGTCCCCCCTTCACCAGACTCTGTGGGCTTTTTCAATAATGACAAGTTTCAGGTAACATTCCAACCATTAATGATGAATCCTAACACTTTCGTGACTCCCTTTATATTCATGGGTTGGGGGACAGATGATGGTAGCACTTTGATCATCTGAAATAGACTGCCTTTGGAGAAAAGTTTGTCCCAGTTAGTGGACCACTAGTTGTCTAATCTATGCTCCCTCAAGATCGATTTTGAATATGGCCCTTTGTAGGGAATTCAAGACATAAACCCGTGTTCGTTAATATCTGCTCTCAATCTTAGCTACAATGAGGACACTGTTTGCATACTGCAAAACAGTACTTCTGTGGAAATGCAGATCCACTGTTGCCTTGACTGAATTCATTACTTGATTGAACATAAATGGGCTGTTCGCAGATTTTAAGATTTGTAGCTCAGGTTGAGGTTCTGGATGTAGGTTTGCTCGCTGAGCTCAGTGAGCAAACCTACATCCATACATGGGCTATTGTAGGGTCCTTGGGATGTGGGTCCATGTGAAGCATAGAAAATAGGACCTGAGGTAGGTGGGTCCTATTCAGTGTATTGAGTTTGCTCTGCCATTTGGTGAGATTATGGCTGATCTGATAATCCTCATCTCCACTTTCCTGACTATCCCTATCACTCTTGGTTCCGTTACTGATTAGAAAATCTGAAAAATGTGTTGCTGGAAAAGCGCAGCAGGCCTGATCTGCTGCGCTTTTCCAGCAACACATTTTTCGGCTCTGATCTCCAACATCTGTAGTCCTCACTTTCTCCTGATTAGAACATCTGTCCATTTCCCATTTGAATATATATAACGTTAGTGTTTTCTATTGTGAAGGCTGATGTAATGTATTTATTCAACTCCCCTGCAATTTCCTGGTTCCCTTTTGTTTTCTCAGCCTCATTCTCCACGGGGCCAGTGTTCACTTTGGCTCTCTCTTCCTATAATTTTTTTTAACCCATTGGCATGTATCTTTGCTGTGAGCCATGAACTGTTTTCTTCGTCTGCTATTTTCCTTGACTACCTTTGCTAAGCTTTTCCCGTTCACTGCAGCCTGTTCTGCCCTCATTCCTTTGTAATTACCCTTATTTACGCTTAGCATAGTTGTTTCTGACCCATGTTCCCTCCCTTTCAAATTTGATGCTAAGTTCTACCATATTATGTAACTGTGTTTCTTAGAGGATCTTTTTCTCTGATCTCAATATGTCTCATTACACATCATCAGATCCATAATGGCGTGATTGCTGGCTGGATCCTCAACGTGCCATTCTAAGAATGAGAAAAGGAAAATGCTGGAAAGCTCAGCAGGTCTGGCAGTATCCATGAGAGAAAGCAGTTATAACGTTTTTGGCCCAGCGACCCTTGTTCAAAGCAGTTCTGAAGAAGGGTCACTGGATCTGAAACGTTAATTCTGCTTTCTGTCCGCTGATGCTGCCAAATTTCTGTTTTTGTTTCTGATTTCCAGCATCCATCGTTCTTGGGTGTTTTGTCTACAGTTTTCGGAAATTGACCTGAATACACTAAATTCTTCCTCATGGCTACCTCTGCTAAACCTGACTATCCCAATTTGCATCAAGATTAAAGCCACCCAAAGTTAATGTACAGCCTTTGTTACATCCCTTCAATATCTTCTAACCTTGCTGGGACTCGATGGTTTGAGTTATGAGGAAAGGCTGGATAGGCTAGGACTTTTTTTTTCCACTGTAGTGTAGGAAGTTGAGGGGTGACCTTAGAGATTTATAAAATCATGAGTGGCATAGATAAGGTGAGTAGCAAAGGTGTTTTCTCTTGGGTCGGGAAGTTCAAAGCCAGATGACATAGGTTTAAGGTGAGAGGGACTGCTGCCAATATTTCTCATTTTATTTATTACCTCCATCGATATGTATTCTATGTTCAGAAGCAAGCTCATTTTTGCTACCATGCTTATCCCATTCCATTGCCAACAACCCCATCAACCCTTCTTTCTTCCCCAACCTTTCAAAACATCACAAATAACCTGAATAATGTTTTCAGCTTTGAACTCCTTTTAGCCATATCACATTAATGGCTATAAGACCACGTATTTGTGCTGTTAGCTCATTTATTTTGTTCTGAACACCCTGCGTATTCAAACTGAATAATTAATTTTGCATTTTAATCATTTTTCCCCTTTTCACCTTGTTTGCTGCTGTTTTTATTTGTATACTGTCAGTTTCCTGTAATTATTATCTAAATAGCTGTCCAAAAATGCCATGCCCCCTTGCTTTGTAAGACTATATTCACCCCTCAATCCCCCTTAAAAATAATTTAAAGTCCCCTCTGCAGCCTTAGAAATTGGTCTCAACATGGTTCGAGTGAAGCCCATCCCACTAGAGCAGCTCTCTCTAACTCAGTACTGGTGCTACTATTCTATGAATTGAAATTCATTCCTCCCACCTCAATCTTTAAGTGACAAATTTAACTCTTGCTTTATTTCCCCTTTGCCAATTTGTCCAGTCTCAGGTAGTAATCAAGAGATTATCACCTTCAAGGGTCTGTTTTTTAAGTTAGCTCTAAACTGTTCAAATACATTCAGTAAAACTGCCTTTCTCATCAATGGTACCAATGTGAATAATACCAGGTTATAGTCCAACAAGTTTGTTTGAAAGTACAGTATAAGCTTTCGGAGTTCTGCTCCTTCGTCAGGTAGCTATTGGAGCAGGATCCTACTCCTCTGCTCAGCTTGCAAGGATTTTCTAATTGTTGCGACAATTGCTGAGGTGTCTGCTTTTGGACTTCCTCCTGTTCCTGCCCTAAGTCGTTCCCATCCTCTGTTGATATTAAAGCCTTTGGTATTCATTGTCAGCGCTGGCGATTTTCACAGCTCCTCTTGCTTCCATTCTTAACTTGTACTGTAGTATAATGCTCCACCTAGTGGCAGAAGTGTGCTATAGTTCTTGAATTGAGCAGCTACCTGCACTGACCAACTCTGCCCCTAGATGGTGCCAGTTCAATAACATACTATCAATTGAGTGTAATTTTAACATTCATTTGCAATATTTGCACTTGGTTTTCATAGTTTTAACTTTTTTAAAAGGTTATTTAATTATGAAATTTTCTGCTGAGAGGTCCTAAAGTACCTGACTGTACAATGTTTCATTTAGTCGGTTGTTTTATTTTGTGAGATCATACTTCAGGCACATGTAATATTGTGTATTTCAGCTTATACATTGTTTACTTTCTGGGCAAGAAGTGTCCAAAGGTGTACATTTCCAGTTCTAATGCTGAT
The DNA here is from genome assembly GCF_004010195.1 of Chiloscyllium plagiosum. Classification (NCBI taxonomy): domain Eukaryota; kingdom Metazoa; phylum Chordata; class Chondrichthyes; order Orectolobiformes; family Hemiscylliidae; genus Chiloscyllium; species Chiloscyllium plagiosum. The sequence continues at coordinate 47,627,511 of NC_057727.1, forward strand.
GTCTTTGGGAATGATTCACTTAGTCATGATTTTCAGAGACACAAACACAACTGTAGATAAAGATTTCCTGTGTCATGTATCTTTTTGATTGTACTCTGTCCATAATCTATCTACTAGATTTTACCTACTTTATGATATTTTGTAGGGCGTTGCCTGATTCTCCAAGTAGTGCCATATTGTCAACTTACTGAAAGCCCATGCTGTTGCATTCAGTTCCTATCCCTGGGAATACATCTGGGGTTCTCTGAATATTTGTCCTGAATAATTTTGACAGCTGTGTGCAATCCTGTTGTACTCTGGACTTGATACAGATTCGGCTAGAAGATGGCCCAACAGATGCTCGCTTCCAACAACAAGTTGAATAACTCAGCTCTCAAGTTCTAATTACGAATGTATCAATTGGTAAAAGTAGGTCATTTGGCCTTTCAAAGGTATTCTGCCCATGGTAAGATCGTGGCTGGTCTGTTTTTGTTTCGAGTTCTACATTCCTATCTATCCCTGATAACCTTTGCCTAATGAGAAACCATCAACCTGTGCCTTTCAACATCATCTGACCCCAATCCATTGACTTGAGGCAGTGTGTCGAAAATTGCACAGCGCTCAGAAAAAAGCTCTCCTGATTTCTCCGAATAAGGGTGGCCCCTAGTTTGGGATTCATCCACGAGAGTAAATGTTCTTTCCATGTTTACCTCAAAATCACTCTTGCTGTCTCAAATTCTTGCAAAAAATGCACAGCCTGTCAAAATTTTTCCTCGAGACAGTTTGCTCCAGTATTAATCTAGTAAACCCTTGAGCCACCTCCAACGCATTTACAACCTTCCTTAAATAAGCAGACTAATACTGCAAACTGAGATAACATATCGAATACAGTGTCCTGTTTGAATGAAGCACAGCATCTTTCTAATGTTTGATTTGTAGGAATAAAATGTAGCATCCCTACAACTGCCTTCATCACTTGTTTGTACCTACATGCTAAGTTTTTATAAATTATGGTGTAGAATACCTATATTACACTGCACCTCTGAATTCTGCCCTTGTTTAAATAATACTTTTTTAAAAACATTCCTGCCAAAGAAAACAACTTCACATTTTCCTATTACGATAGTCCATCTGCCAGATATTTACTCACTCACTCACCTAACTTATCTACATCAACCTGTATATTGTTATTTCTCCGACCTAGTTTGCGTCATTTGCAACTTTAACTTCTGATCGGTGACACAGAATTTCCTATTCACTCGTGAGTGATTGTCATTGACAGTCACCCTCTAGAGGACCAACTCTTCCTACTAACTTCTATTTGTATCTTGCATTTCTAGGTAGCTCTTTCCATGCTCTAATTTACTTGCCCTGGTCAACCCCTTACTCATTTTCTGCTGTTCTTTGTATTCCGACCAGTTATCGGCTCAGTGGTTAGCACTGTTGCCTCACAGCACCAGGGTCCCAGGTTTGATTCCAGCCTTGGGTGACTGTGTCTATGGAGTTTGCACAATCTCCCAGTGTCTGTGGGTTTCCTCCGGGTGCTCTTGTTTCCTCCCACAGTCCAAAGAAGTGCAGGTCAGGTAAATTGGCCATGCTAAATTGCCCATAGTGCATTAGTCAAAGGGAAATACTACCAGCCCACTTTTATCCCTCTCAAACTGTGTAAGACTTAATCATGCTACCTAGATGTCTTTCCTGTGTGGCCACAAATTAATCCTGTCTTATTACATGTTGCCACGTCTTGTATATTATAATCCTAGCTACTGTTATTACTGGACAGGTCAGATCCCAGACTGAAACCTAGCCAGTTAGATCATGGTTTGATTTCTACAAAATGGTCTCTCACGGAAGCATAAACATACAATGCTACAGATTTTGCTTTAAACAACAAAACAAATTTATTAACAAGAGAAATAAAACAATAATATAATAAACCAAACAAGCTACTTATAATGTACATTCAAAAATGTTTAAGTACAGTTTTAGTATAAATCCATAGTACTTTTATGAATTACAACGAAAAACCGCTTTTGTACACTGCCCAGAAACATGCCCCTGGTCAAGTGCCCATGCCAGAGACCACCTTTCTTAACACCCTGGTAGGTTTAAGTCACTCAGACTTAACTCCTAGACTGCAACTAGCTTATTCCTGGCGATGTTATATACCTGAGCTTAAATTTTAAGCAATCTGTTCAGGGTTTTATCCCAACACTTAAGGTTTGGAACTATCACTGAATGTTTACTGTATGGTTATTTAGTTGCACTATATTCTTCCCTTCTCAGCACCACTGCTCTATACAACCATCTTCATCAAGGACTTTGCGGGACTGTCTGAAACTCCAAGTTAAATAGAAAAAAAACCACTAAGCTATGGGTGTTTCCCTTGAGATTTAAAGTAAATCACCTGACCATCTGAACTTGAGCAAGTACACAAAGCCATATAAATCTGAAAGGTAGACCACATTATCATGGTTGCAGAAATACTGACAAGTTAATAGTTAACTTCAGAAACAGAGAAATCCATGTCTCTCTCTCTCACCCAGAATCCAAGAACCCAACCTTGCAATAAATGAGATTGAAAAGTACATAAAAATTACTTCACCTATAATCTAGTTGTTTCCAAACCATGCTGCTCTAAAAACATTTTGATGGAGTTCCACATGGTGGCTAATATTATTAACCTGATTTTTCCAGGTTATGTTTATTTAATTCACCTATAATTTTCGCTGTCCCTTAATCATAGGCATTCAGTATGTCTTTTATATTTCCTATGCCATGGTTACTATTTGGGGATATGTACATTACATCCCACATGATTTATTTCCCCCTACTGTTCCTCATCTCAACTAAACTGATTCTACATCCCTGATTTCCTGAGAGATCATTTCTAACAATTGTATTAGTGACATCTTTGGTTAGGACTACCATACGTCATTGTTGACTTAGCTTCCTGTTTTTTTAAGTCCCATACACCTCAGTATTCACAACCTAATCATTTTCATCCTATGCTACTACTTGAAATGGCTATCAGATTGTTTTATTCACTTTGTGCACTACCATAAGCCGAAGGAAGATTGAAAACCACGACTGGTGTCTCTGCTGTTTGCCTCTGTACCCTTGCATGCTCCTCATGAACTTTGTCCATCAGCATATCCAATGCCATCTCCTTATCAACTTTAAATTCAAGTGTCTGAATTACTCATTTCATAAAGATCTGAGCAGCAACAACATAGTTGGTGAAGATAGAAAAGTAAGATGTTCATTTCATTCCCTTGAAGTTAGTGGGAACTGCAGATGCTGGAGACTTGGTGGTTAAAGAGTGGAGCTAGCAGCATCAGAGGGGAAGGGGAGTCGACCTTTTCGGGTCAGAACCTTTCATCAGGACTGCTGGAGGGAAAAGGGGCTGAGAAATATATGGGGGGGGGGTGGTGTAGTTGGGGAAAAGGCAGCTGGCTCGGCAATAGGTGGATGTAGGTAGGAGGTGGCTGTGATTGGTCAGTGGGAAGGAGGATGGAGAGGTAGGGTCAGGTAAAGGGGGCAGGTTGGAGAGGGAGGGCTGGCCCTGGGATGAGGTGGGGAATGGGGAGATTTGGAAGCTGGTGAATTGTATGTCGAGACTGTATGGTTGGAAGTTCCCAAGGAGGAAGATGAGATGTTTTTCCTCCAGCTTGCATGTAGTCTTGTATTGACAGTGGAGGAGGCCCAGGATGGACATGTCAGGGGAGGGAGATTTGAAATGGCTGGTAAGTGGAAGGTGTGGTTGATTAGAGCAATACAGACTCTGTGTTCCCAAGTTTGCGAGCAGTCTTCCAAAGTAAAGGAAGTCATATCTGAAGCAACGAATGCAATAAATCTGGTTAGAGGAAATGCACATGAATCTCTGACAGACTTGGATTGATTCTGTGGGGCCTTGGACAGCGCTGAGAGGGTGTGTGGGGGCAGGTTTTGCACCTTCTGCAGCTGCAGGGGAAGGTTCCGGGTGTGGAGGAGGGGTTGGTGGGGAGTGTGGACCTAACGAGGGAGTTATGGAGGGAATAGTCCTTGTAAAAAGCAGATGGGGAGGGAAGGGAAATATCATTTTGGTGGTGGGGTCTGACTGTATTTGGCGGAAGTGGCGGAGGATGATCTCTACTTGGAGATTAGTGAGTTGGAATGTGAGGACTGGGGCGGGGGACTCTATCCTTGTTGTGGCCCTTCTTTTACCGATCTTTTACTATTTATATATCCATCGAAGAATTTGGGGTTTCCTTTCCTATTAGTTGTCAGTCTCTTTTGATATTTACTCTTCTTTGCTTTTCCATTCTGCTTCGAATCTTCTTTATTAAACTTTGATGTTTGTTATATTAACAACAATATTTTCTGCTTTAGTTTCACCTGTCTCTCGCATCATCCAAAGAACTATTTCTGGATTTGTTTGTTATTACCTTTCACCTTTATAGAAAAGTACCATAGTTGTTCCTGAATTATCGGCTCTTTAAGGCGTTCCTAACAACTATTAATGTCAATTTACAGGTCCAGAATTATTCCTGTCCTCAAAGTGCTTGAAAATGTGGAAACCCAGCCATCTTGGAGAGTTGTAGCAATACTGACATTGAAAAAGCAAGGCTGAGTGCAAAATGGAATATAAAAATGCAGTTCCAAATGATAAAAGCTAACAATGTTTACATATATCCAGGTGATAAAAAGGAGTGCCATTGGTTCTGAGAAAATGCAATAGTTCGTTCTCATGTGATCTTGTGTTATAAGAAAATCACCCAATTGCCGTGCCATTTAAACTAATGGGGCTGGAATCGCATTATAGTCAATACAGGTGAGGAAAGTTCCCATTCTACAGGCAATTGTCTAAATCCTTCAATTGTCTTATAGCAGAACCGATTAGATTAGATTCCCTACAGTGTGGAAACAGGCCCTCAGCCCAACAAGTCCACACCAACCCTCCGAAGAGTAACCCACCCAGACCTGTTTTCCTCTGACTAATGCATCTAACACTATGGGCAATTTAGCATTGCCAGTTCACCTGACCTGCACATCTTTGGACCAGAGTACCCGGAGGAAACCCATGCAGACATGGGGAGAATGTACAAACTCCACACAGAGAGTCGCCTGAGGCGGAATCAAACCTGGGACCCTGGTGCTGTGAGGCAGCAGTGCTAACCACTGAACTACCATGCTGCCGTGTATTGCACATGCAAACAAGTTGACAATAGGTATTATCTGAATTGTTACTGGGATAGTTATTTCGATTACCTGTTTTAGCTTGTGGAGGGTGAATAGTGTCTGAATATATGCATCCACAGTGTGCTGTTGTAAGCTTGTTCAGATAACCTAATCCTTTGATTTGACCCCTTCATCTACATCTTTCTTCTTCATGGTTGTGACTATCCAAAACAATGTGTGCTGTTGAGCTTCTAAGTGTGCATGAGCAAACGTAGAGGGGTTTTTAGTCAGCAGGGAATTTGGTTTTCAGTGTGCTATGTGCAGCTGTCCATACAGAATTGCAGATATTGATTTGCTTTTGCTGATGTGCTCCATATGGTGACATGGATCTCTAAGAAGATTTTTACTTAAAGCATTGTGTTTGCATTTAGTATTGCTACTTTTTGAACAAGTCGTTCAAGCAAGTTGATTAGACTTAATAGAGTTCACTTCTTAACTGATTTTGACTTCTCCCAATAGGGGTAATTGAACATTAAAAATCTGAAATGAATCACTATTGAGGAATCATTAATCTGTTAACTGCTCAAATTTATATGTACAACATGCTCAGGTTTTAAGATGTACTTTGATGTTCTAAATTAGCTTTGTAAAATAGTGAAGAACAGAAAGTGCTGAAAACATCTGCAAGAATTGATTGAATTGACATTTTAGGTTTGTGAACATCAAAGCAATAAAATGTTTTTTTTAAAAGTCTGTGATTTGAGAATCCTTGCCTGGGTAAAGTTTAAAAAGGTAGGTTTGAGAAACTGTAATGCATGAAGAACATTAGATGAAAGATACATGACATGATGTAAGACCAACATCTCTGTCTGCAAGCAGAAAGCTGGAGAGGCTTAGCAGGTCTAACAACATCTGTGGGGAGAGTGTGTGTAAATTCAATATGAATCATCATCTTAACTCCAAGCAGTTGGAAAGAAGCATCATGATGAAATTGAAATGTTACACACTCACTATCTGCTCAGATCGGATGCTGACACATCGGAGTTCCTCAGCACTTGGCTTTTATTTCAGATCTTCAGCATCCGCAGTATTTTGCTTTTATCAATGTATTTTTCAAATTTCATGTCTCTCTTAATCTATTTTTGTTTCTTGTTATCTGTTGCTCTGTGCTTCTCCTGATTAAACTGGTTCTGCCTTTCCAATGGTTTTTTTTTCCTGTATATTTAAATAGAGGATGACAGTTGATTATTAAGATAGTAGTGCAAAGAATGTTTGAATAGACGTGAGTTGTAACAATCCTTTTGATAAAGCATGCTCTTCTATTCTTAGGATTGTCACAAAAGTTACATTTGATTGCAATTCATGCCTGAGAAGCTTCAGTTGACAGCGGTTTCTGTAGTTAATAGAAAATTAATAATTGCAAGTAAATCAGTACTGGGAACAGGCATGCAAAAGATGAATTATCAACTTATAACTGACTTAGACTCTACCTCTTAAACAATACACAAACATGCAGATAGGTGTAGACAAGCCAAAAAAAATGGGGAGAGGAAAAAAACTATTGGGAGACCACAGGTCAAAAGGATTAGTCCATGAGATTTGGAGAGGTATCTTTTTTACTGTTTCCGAGTCCTTTTGATCTTTAATTTTTTTAAAGCGTTTTAAGTTCTTTACTGCTGGCACAGGATAGTTTGGCACACAAATTGTTCCATATCTCAGTTTTTGGTTCAAAGCAGTACCTTCTAGGCAAATGGTAAGTGAGACCTAGCTTTCAAATAATTATTGCTTCAACACAAGGAGAGAGGGGATCTTGTCTGTTTAGGTTCTGGAGGCTTTTTTGCTGCTTTGGAAATAGACTGTCCTCTTGTCCAGGAGCTAATCTGAGAGTTGCTTTTATGATGAGTACCACTGGCTCACACTTGACCTGCATGTTTTTTCAATCAACAAATTTGGACTCTTAAAATGTCACCTGTGAGAAGAGGCATTTCAGAGGACAGTTGACAGTCATTCATATTATTATGAATGGTGAGTTGGATGTAGGCCAGACTAGGGCAGGTGACGGATTTTCTTTCTTCAAGATGGGGTTTTCACAACAATTAACAATGGCTTCACGATCATCATTAGACTAGTTTTTAAAGATCTTTAATAATTGAAATGAAATTACGTCATTTATTTTGAGAGATTCAAACCACTGTCTAGGGTCAGTAGTCTTGCAGTTATGCCCCCTAGCTCAAAAATAAGCTGTGCTTGTTCTCTTCCTGGAATTGTGCAGCACAATGACAATGGAGTTTGAGGTGCAATTGCTGAAGGCTTACTGGCTTGGAAACTATTGCTCTTGCCTTTTTATCCTGTTAACAAATGGGCAGTTAGTCAACACTAATTCCTCCAGCAATTGGATTGCTTTTGTGAGCATCTGTTATCTTTGTGGGAAATCACCTGTAATGAGTGTGTTTAAACACTAATTTTTGCTTGCTCAGATCTCCTAATTATCAGTAGAAGCTTTAGTTATGGCTTGCCAGTTTCTTGTTCAAACAGCCCAGTTAAGATACGATAAGGCTGCTGTGATTTTTATCTGCACCATTAACTATGTTGTGGCATGGGGAAAGCCAAATGTAAGCAAGCACCAAAATGCTATTCAGGTGGCCAGACTTCATATAATTTTTTTTGTAAGGGAGGATCTCATGAATATTTGCTCGATAAAATGACTCATCATCCATCACGAGGGAAGCCTGTGATGATATGTGCCTTCTAATGGGCAGAATTATAAATTTTAAATACAGCATTGTCATTGGACAGGCATAATTGATTTGGGGCAGATAATTCCATCTCAGTTTTAAAATGAACAACTTCTCCTGGGTCAGATATTTGGATTTGGTGGTACTTCTAGCGCAAACTTGACTTAATGGAAATTTGGAATATCTACAATATGAGCAAAAGAAGGGGTTGGGGCAGTTGAAACACAATGGTCAATAACACCTGTGTCACCGTTTTAGAGAGGGTGCAATTACAGTGTGGAAAATTGGTCAGCAGTTCCTGTTTATACATGTGACAATAGAAAAGGAATGTTAAATCTCAAACACCTCTTTTTCCCCCCCCCCCCTTCAAAAAAAAAATTGAATGTGATTGCAGAGAAGGTCTTTGGAGAAACTCAACATGACAGTTTACCGCTTAAAACAACATTTGATGTGGCTTGCTGTTTCTTCGACTACTGAAATAACCTTCTGGAAGAACGACTGTTGAGAAGTGAGAACAATATTTGGATTGAACTTTATGTTGGATAGACTGTGCTAAAGTGAGAAGTCTAGAGAAACTCATCATTACTTCTAGTTTTTGGCGTAGCACTTCAGGTTGAAACCTAAGAACTTTTTTTGAATGTGATGAGACATTGCTTGCAATCTGTTGCCCATTTTTAATTGTCCTTGATGTGGTGATCTTTTTGAACTGCTGCAGCTGGTGTAGGGGAAAATGATTTGGGAAAGCTTTTCAAGAATTTTGGCAACGATGAAGGAAGAATGATTATTGTCAGCATGGTGTTTGCACTTTGAAGGAATCATGCAGTTGTGGTATTACCATGTGCCTGTTATGCCCAATTTTCTGACGGTGGCGATCCTGAATTTGGAAGATGGTGTTGAAGAAGCTATAGAAGGTCAATACACTGTATCGTGTCCATGGTGCACACCATTGATGGATGTGATTCCAGTTTTCTTGGGTGGTGTCAGGCATCAGGTACTGTACTGTTCCACCATTTGAAGATGGCAGCATTTGTAGAATATTCACTGTAGGGTCATCTTTTGTTTGGTTTATTATTTAGATTTTTCAGGACTCCGGAACTCAATTCCTCTACCAATAAAAGCCTGTACTGTTCCACCATTTGAAGATGGCAGCATTTGTAGAATATTCACTGTAGGGTCATCTTTTGTTTGGTTTATTATTTAGATTTTTTATGACTGGTTACAACAAACTGTCAGATAATTTACCTCTGTCTGCAGTGTGCTGGTTCTGTTTAGCATGATTTGTTCGTTTGCTCGGTTCATACCCACCTCATCTTTGTGTTAGATACAACACTAGCCTGTGGAGACTTTTCCCTTTTGATCATAGTGGTGCTACACTTTGATGCTACACTTTACCAAATGCTGCTTTGATGAAAGTTGTGGTGGAAAATGGTTCCACTTTTGGTCTGAATTATCCCACTTAACATGATAATAGTTCCATAGAACATGATCAGTGGTGTCCTCATTGTGGAAATGGGGTGTTATTTCTGCAAGGGCAGTGCATTGGTGACGTTGCTGAAGTTGTTGTGGGCAACTACTCTTGTCCTATGCATTGAAACTGTCTACATTCTATGCCTTTGCAACTTTTATTGTTTTTCTCAAGTGATGTTAAATACTGAGTAGGTACTAATCAGGAACTTTCCTTATGGCATGAGTTTGGTTCAAAGTCAATGTCGAAGTCTCTAAGATTTAATAATGGGTCTCATACTGGGGTATTGCCCAAAATGCCATGACTCTGGCAATATCAGGCAGGTTTTCGCACAAGACCCCACATGTTGATGAGCTTGCAGTATTCGTCATGGTCAGATGTCTAGTGTATCTGAATGCTGGATGTTTCATCAGGTTTTGTTAGTTTGATTGGATGATTGCAAGGTAATTTCGATCTGCAGTTAACAGTCACTAGTTGAAGACATGAAGTCACATCTAACTAGACTGGATAAGGTTGGCAGTCTTTTTCGTGTAGGTAACATGACTCAGGCAGGTGGGATTTGGTCAGTCTAGTGGTTTCATGGTCACTGGTTTATATTCCAGATTTATTTACTTAATTTAAATTTCCCTTGCAGCTGTGGTGGGACTCGAACTCAAGTCTCTGGATTATTGATAATCCAGTGACAGACCATTATGCTACTGTACCATTTGAGAGTATGTTGGGAGGTATTCTGTTACCTAGGCTGATGTAAGATAAATTTATTCTTGATCTATCCCATATATTATGTCCAATAATTTATCCCTGCTTCTAATTTCAGAATTCCTTGGTCACAATTTAAAAGCTACTTTGTATTCAAATTGGAAAAAGTAATGGATGATTTCAGAGCCTCAGCCCCTGAACCCAGAGCTCCGCCTAATCCAAATGTGGAATATGTTCCTTATGAAGAAATGAAGAACCGAATTCTTAAAATTGTTAATGGGTTTACGGGGTAAGTTGATCACTTAAGTCATTTTTAAAAAATCTACTTAATTTATATTGCATTCAAATATAAATGCAATAATGAATTTTTGTACATAAACTTGAGTTGTTTGTTCTACCAATGAGGCTGATTCCTAAACCTTTTTCCTTTTACATAACTAATTTGTACACCTAAATTATTTGTTTTCAAGGATTTTTTCAATTGTATTAGTTTTAACAGAACAGCTTGGTGCTATACTAAATTGTATGCTTTTCTGCATTTTAATCTTTTTAGTACTTGAATAGAGCATAATGCTGAAGTTTCATTGAACAATGTATTGCCTTTTAATAAGGTGTGATTAATGATCTTTTTTAGTGGATAACTGCTTCCTATTGGTTCAACTCCACACGATGAACTCTCATTGCAGATAGTTTCATTGTTTCATTGAGTCCTCATTCTTGATTGAACATTACTGGGACCAGGTTTTTTTTAAAAAAGTGCTTCTGTCTTTCATAGTCTTAAATATGGGAGTTTTGATCTTATGCTATTAATGGTATAGCATACAGTTTTACAGCATTATTTTAACCTTATCTTTCCGTCTGCCAAACTGCTCAATGAAAACATTCTTGAAAGAATATTTTGATTTTTGTCTGGATAGTGTTTTGAGACTTGATCTGACTCACGTGTTCTATGTCTAAGAATTTGCCAGTTAATTTGGCTACCACATTCAAGGTGAGAGGTTCGTAGAAGTAGCAGGTGTTGGGCTCACACTAGAAGATCTTTGGATTTTGCAGATGATGCTAAAGTTGTGTTCGAGTATTGTGTTCAGCACTGGTCATCATATTATAAAAATGAAGTAGAGCTACAGATATATGGTATTAAACAAAATTAAAATGTTACCACAATTGAGAGCTTGTTCTCATTAGGACAGGATGAAGACTAGGTATCTTTGGAGAAATAACCTTATAGTTCTGAAGACACTATGAAAGACTTTAGGGAAGATGACACCAAGAAATCAAATCTAGAATTCTGAAGAAACTTGTTTTGCTAAGACTAGAGATAATAGAAGTCACTGCTGCTGAGTATTTGAGTAATCATGCAGATACATTTAAAACGCATCTAGTTAAGTAAATGAGTGAATGTTAGGCTGATTGTTCGATGAGGAAGATCGAGTGGAACATAGATACCAATATTGTTTGGCTTAGTGTGGGCGGCACGGAGGCACAGTGGTTAGCACTGTTGCCTCACAGCACCAGAGACCCGGGTTCAATTCCCGCCTCAGGCGACTGACTGTGTGGAGTTTGCACGTTCTCCCCGTGTCTGCGTGGGTTTCCTCCGGGTGCTCCGGTTTCCTCCCACAGTCCAAAGATGTGCAGGTCAGGTGAATTGGCCATGCGAAATTGCCCGTAGTGTTAGGTAAGGGGTAAATGTAGGGGTATGGGTGGGTTGCGCTTCGTTGGGTCGGTGTGGACTTGTTGGGCCGAAGGGCCTGTTTCCACACTGTAATGTAATGTAATGTAATCTAATCTATTATGCACTCTATCTTTTGTAATTCTGTGAAGTCTTCATTAGTCAAATAGAAATTCATAGTGCAACACACATTTTTATTTTTTTTTGCTGCTCCTGCTTCATCTTTCCTGCCCTTTGACAATTACCATGTGAACTTATGGATAAGACCATATGAAACAAAATTAGGCTATCCAACTCATTGTGTCTGTTCAACCATTCGATCATGGCTGATATGTTTCTCAACCAGATTCTCTTGTCTTCTCCCTGTAACTCTTGATCCTTTTGTTAATCATCTACTATACAGTACATACACTCAATGACTTGGCCTCCACAGCCTTCTGTGACAATGAGTTCCACAGTTTCACCACCCTGTGGATGAGAAAATTCCTTCTCAGCTCAGTTCTGAAAGCTTGTCTCTTCACTGTGAGGCTGTGCCCTTGGGTCCTAGTCTCTCCTACTAGTGGAAACCTCTTCTCCATGTCCACTATATCCAGGCCTCTCAATATTTTAAAACTTTCAGTGAGATTCCCCTTCATCCTTCTAAACACCATTGAGTAAAGATCTAAAATCCTCAACTGCTCGTCATGTGACAAGCTCTTCATCCCCAGAATCATTTCTTGTAAACCTCCTCTGGACCCCATCCAAGGCCAGTATACATCCTTCCTTAGATATGAGACTAAGAATTGCTCTCAATATTCCCAAGGCAGTCTGACCAGAGCCTCAACAGTGCAGCCCTGCACTTGTATTCTAACCCTCTGAAATGAATGCTGACATTGTACTTTTTTCAGCCATCTGAAGTTCCTTTTTCAATCTAGGATTGTAACTGGATGTTGTCAGTGCGTTATGAGAACTGCCTTCCTTGTGTCTTCCAACCCTTACCCATAGCTACGACTACTGGCATCGACCTGACAATGGAAAATCGCCCAGGTATATCCTGTACACAAGCAGGATAAATCTGAGCCAATTATTGGCTATCCATCTACACTCAAAGTTTGCTTTTGTTAAGGCCCCTCACTCTTAATTGAATTATAGTGTTGGCTCAAATATGGAAGCATTTAATTGCGTGTGGCATCAAGGAGCCTGGGAGAAATTGGATCAATGGGATTCTGGGAGAAAGCTCTTTCGGTTGAAGTCACACCTAGCAAAAAATATGATTGTTATTGTTTGAGCTCAGTCATGTCAGTTCCAGGACATCTCTTCAGGAGCTCCACAGGGAAGTATCTTTGTCCTGACCAACTTGAGCTGCTACATCAATGACTGACCTTCCATCCTAAGGTCAAAATGGTAATTCTTCCTGAGTTCACAATGTTCACCACTCACCACTCCTCGGATAATGTAGCAGTCTATGTGAAGTGCAACAAGATCTGGAGAGTATCCATGTTTGGGATAACAAGTGGCATGAAACATTCAAACCATACAGTTGTCAGACAATAACCATAGTTGAGTGTGGTGCTGGAAAAGCACAGCAGGACAGGCAGCATCCGAGGAGCAGTAAAATTGACGTTTCGGGCAAAAGCCCTTCATCAGGAGTACAGGCAGAGTGCCTGAAGGGTGGAGAGATAAATGAGAGGAGGGTGGGGGTGGGGAGAAAGTAGCATAGAGTACAATAGGTGAGTGGGGGAAGGGAGGAGGGTGGAGTGGATAGGTGGAAAGGAAGATAGGCAGGTATGACAAATCATGGGGGCAATGCTGAGCTGGAAGTTTGGAACTGGGGTGAAGTGGGGGAAGGGGAAATGAGGAAACTGGTGAAGTCCACATTGATGCCCTGGGGTTGAAGTGTTCCGAGGCGGAAGATGAGGCGTTCTTCCTCCAGGCGTCGGGTGGTGAGGGAGCGGCGGTGAAGGAGGCACAGGACCTCCAAGTCCTCGGTTGAGTGGGAGGGGAAGTTGAAATGTTGGACCACAGGGCGGTGTGGTTGATTGTTGCGGGTGTCCCAGAGATGTTCCCTAAAGCGCTCTGCTATGAGGTGTCCAGTCTCCCCAATGTAGAGGAGACTGCATCGGGAGCAATGGATACAATAAATGATATTGGTGGATGTGCAGATAAAACTTTGGATGTGGAAGGCTCCTTTGGGGCCTTGGATGGAGGTGAGGGAGGAGGTGTGGGCGCAGGTTTTGCAATTCCTGCGGTGGCAGGGGAAGGTGCCAGGACGGGTGGGTGGGTTGGTGTGGGGCGTGGACCTGACCAGGTAGTCACTGAGGGAATGGTCTTTGCGGAAGGTGGAAAGGGGTGGGGAGGGAAATATATCCCTGATGGTGGGGTCCGCTTGGAGGTGGCGGAAATGTCGGCGGATGATTTGGTTTATGCGAAGGTTGGTAGGGTGGAAGGTGAGCACCAGGGGGGTTCTGTCCTTGTTACGGTTGGAGGGGTGGGGTCTGAGGGCAGAGGTGCGGGATGTGGATGAGATGCGTTGGAGGGCATCTCTAACCACGTGTGAAGGGAAGTTGTGTACATTAACCATGTCAACCTGTCTACCCCCCCCTCCCCCACTCCATTACTGGTGTGTACTACCGATAAGATGCACTGCAGCAATTCACCAAGGCTCCTTAAGCAGCACCTTTAAAACTCTCAACTGCTTCCATCTAGGAGGACGGCGGCAACAGAACGTCACCACCTGAAAGTTCCCCTCCGAGCCACAGACCGTCCTGACTTGGAAATTGTTGTTCCTTCACTCTCATTGGGTTGAAAATCATGGAATTCCCTCTGAGGGCATTGTGGGTCTATCTATCACACATGAATTGCAGTGACTCGCAGTTCAGTGCCACCTCAAGGATTTGTAATTATGGGCATCAGATACTGGCGAGTCAGCGATGCCCATTTGCCATGAATGAATAACAGAAAACCACCTTACCTTGCAAAGAGCAAGATGAACCCCTTTTGATACCTGTTGGCTTCCCATACCTCAAATTGTTTTGTCACTGTTGCTTTAGTGAAACATTCTAGCTGAATTTTAATCACATATGCCTTTACACATTTTGGTTTAGCTTGTTTTTCACTCGCTATTTCCCACTGCAGCTGTTAATCATTCTGCCGGTTACAGCATGTAAAATAGACAGGCAGGAAGCTGGAAGAACACAGCAAGCCAGACAGCATCAGGAGGTGGAGAAGGTGATGTTTCTGGGACCTGAAGAAGGGTTGCACCTGAAACATCAACTTCTTCACCACCTGATGCTGTCTGGCTTGCTGTGTTCTTCCAGCCTTCTGCCTGTTTATTTTGGATTCCAGTATTTGCAGTTGGTTTTTTTTGTCTCTAAACAAGTTGTGGCATCGAAACATGCATTTTTTGTTTCTTGTCCTATTAACACTCCCTTTGGCACTCTACTTTAGCTCCTGCTCCCACACCTCCCGATTTAATCTCTCTTCTCTACCACCCTAAAATGGACTTTTATTCCACCTTTCACTTGCTAAAAATCTGTTGCATTGCTAACTTCCCCAGTTCCGATTTTAGATCATTAACCTGAAAGCTTAACTCTGCTATTCTAAATAGATGCTATCCTGAATGGGTCACTGCTACCCATTTTCTTTTATTTGGGATTTAGGTGTTGCTGGCTGAATCAGAATTTATTACCCTGGTGGAGATGCTGGTTAGATGCTGCAATACTTAGGGCATAGGGTCACCCAGGGGGTTCCAGGATTTTGATCCCACGACAATGAAGCACTGGTGACACGCTTATATTCAGGATGGTTTGTAGCTTGGAGTGAATCTTTCAGGCGGTTTGTTCCCATGCATTTGCTGCCCTATCCTACCAAGTGCTAGTGATCTGGATTGAAAGGTGTTGTCAAAGGTATGCTTAACTGAGAGACTTACCTTGAAATAGCAGCTACTATGCCTCCTTTTGTCTCATTGATAGAGGTAGTCAGTCAATTTGTCTGATCATTCAGTCAACATTTAAATAGCTATCTCATCTTTCCCAAGTTTGTTGGATTTCTAAAAGATGATGAGAGGCTTACCTTTACAGCCTTTCTTTCTGCACTTAGCATAAGTGATCTGATTATTTTTAGTTACTGGCAGATCTGCAGGGCTACCCTTATCGAGACTTGCTCTTGCTTTATACAGGCTAAGCAACTAGCTCACCAAATGGTTCATTTATGGAGTGGTGTGACACAGATGGTCTCCCATCCTGTAATTCATCCATGTTTTATAAGATTGTAATGTGGAAGTGCTGGTGTTGGACTGGGGTGGACAAGGTTAGGAGTCACATGACATCAGGTTATAGTCCGCCAGGTTTATTTGAAATCTTGAGCTTTCAGAGAGCTGCTCCTCCACCTGTTGAAGGGGCAGCCATACAAAAGTTTGTGATTTCAAATAAATCTGTTCAACTATAACCTGGTGTCATGTGACTTCTGACCAAATAAGATTATAAGTTGACAGATGTGTTCACTCAGTTGCTTCATTGCCAAGTACTTAAATTCGCTGCAGTTATTGCCAAAAACCTGTGCTTTTAAAACACGTGACAAATTCCTTTTGGAATCAGTTATAACTTTGCTTTTGCGAGTGCAATATCATGAAAAATACAATGATAATGCTAACTTAGGGCAAATTAAAAGCTTTTGATCAAATCTTGTATAGTGATTAGTACTTTAATTACATTTATAGTCCTTTTATCTCTGAACTAATTAGAATTCAGAGCTCCATGATTGAACCTGAAAATGCTCTGGCTCATGTTATTTGGTTAGTATTCTTACCACGCTGAATTATTGCAGGGGCCACCAGCTGAATTCTTTTTTTAAAATTTCAATTTAGATACGGTCAGCAGGCATGCCTACTTTATTAAATGGAAAATTTCCATCAGTGCTAGCGATATCCTTTTGGTGGTGTTGAAATCTGCTACTGTGACTCTTTTCAAGCTTATTTTGATTTCACTGCTCCCTCCTCTGTTTGTGACTGAAGTTGCAGCTATATTAAAATTATCTTTGCAATCTTAATTGAGTTCTTTCTCAAACATTTCTTAGGATCAGATATATTGGTTTTGGGTCATCTTAGGCCAAGAATGGATAAAATAGGTTTGTACTGGTGATTACACTTAAAAAATATGACTGAAAATGCATGTTCATGGCGATAGACTATTGAACTCTGTTTTGATGCATCCAATGTTCAAATGGTCCACTCTCATTCACTATCCCAGAATGTCGATGAAGAGTAATTATTTGGACCAGGTAAGAAAAAGCTATTGGTACAGTGAAATCATGCTAGAATGTATTTCATCTTTCAAAGTGGAGTAAATCTGTAAGATCTTTTGATCTGTAGATTAATCAGGTATGAACAGTCTTGGTGTTTGTGTATCTGACCTGATGCTACCTTTTTTAAAAAAAGCAGTAAGTGAATGAAAAGTACAGGGAAATTTTATTTTTCAACCTACATTTGTGGTAAAACTTCAATGTGTTTGATCAGAAATGGCTTCATGAAGAACAATATACGTAAATTAATTTGGTCAAACTTCATGTAAACTTCAGGTTTGTTTCTGTTCCATTCTCTATTTTTGCCCATTCACTGGATATGATCTTGGAATGTAGAGGTTAAAAAGCGTTTTAACCTGAGTATTGTCAGTGAACAACACCTTGCTGTTCATTGCACTCAATGCCCCCACACTTTTTAATGGCCTTGGCATGGCAATTTGTCATATTAAAAAGAGCTGAAATAGTGCAGCATCTTCTATATTGGAACTGATATTTGCAAACAGTTAGCTTGAAAAAATTGTGCTGAAGTGTGAATTCCAAGCCAGCAAGTCTAAGTTAGAGTAGGAAGTGAGTGGAGAGGGAAAGTAAGTTGAGATTTAAAAAGTTGGAGACAAAAATAAAAGTTTGAGTTAATGTAATTTTGACAATCTCCAATAATTAAAAATATGTAACCGAAACTTTGTGTATATGTAAAATTCCACTTTCACTCGTGTAGAGAAGTCTTCGACTTTTTATAGCGTGTATTGGATATCTTATGGCTAACTCTCAAATGTGGATGTCAAGCCTCTGAGGTAACAGTGTAATAAAGTGTGTGGAAGCATACAGTAACTTTAACTGGCATTTTTATTTCTTTTTCACTGTGCATGTCAAAATGTTACTATCTGAGTTGTCTTGCCTCCCTACCAACATGGCGACACCAGAGAGTTGGTACCAAATTTCCTGTTTGGCCACGAATGCTAATAGCATCACAATCCTAACTACGGAACTCTAAATTTTCCCTTTGCTTTTTTTTAATATCGAGTAACTCTCTGTCACTTGGCGAGGAAGTCAGGTACTTGGTTTCTCCATGAGTAAAGCTGACTTATCCAGCCCACATCAGACTTTGATGATTCAAATGAGATGACCTTCATTCATCACGTCAGCAAGAAGATTGCTTAAGTTTTCTCCAATTTCTGGAGTCTACGCATTAGTCACAAAAGTAATATTACAAAGAAGGCCTGCTTCTGAATCCATTTGAAGATTCATCTATTTCATTTATGACATGGATAGACTTTGTAGCACACTTGCCATTTTAGTCAAAAGTATTTGTTGTACAGTTGATACTTTACTTTGAATCAGAAAGTTACCTTTGTTCATTCTCCTGGCAAATTCTCTCCAGAGAACACCAATCGGCCCATGTATGAATCTTTATAGCCTCAGGAATTGCTTTTCTTGGATGTTATTGCCTAAATTACTTCAGTATTCACACTTTATGCTATTTACAAATAATGCGTGGTGTTTTATCAGCTTTTTAAAATGAATAAATAGAACGTGCAGTGCTAAAATAGCTCCAGTATTGATGTTTGTACTGAGCTTAATCTGCTACCATCCCTGCCTCATGTCAGTCCCTCATCTCCTCTTTCTATTCATTTTTTTTAACGTGTTAATCTAGTTTTCTTTTCAGAGCAGCCAGTCTATTTATCTTAACTACTTTCTCTGGTTATGTAAGGGGCCACGTTTTTCTTCCTCGGTTTATGAACTAGAATGGAAGTTGGACACTGCTATAACAGGAGAGTTTTGCAATTTGAAAAACAGGTGTTGCACATTACAGGTTTGGAACAGTGACATTATTACTTGATTAATTCAGAGCAGCACCAGGAGTCTTTGAGTTGAAGAAAAACTGCCTGGTGACATCCATCAGATTTGGTGGGAGAATACAGTCAGAGCTGGCAACCTAGGTCCACCTGTTCAAGTTGCCAAAATCAAAAAGACCCAGAGGCAACTTAACCCACACCTGTGATCTAGACTTCTGAGCTTCAGAATTTTGGTTTCCCCCTATATATGTTTTTCCACCCAGAATATTTTTGTCAAACCATCTATCTTGCTTAGGATTTAAAGAGGATATATTTTATGTCATAATAGATTTGTAAAGCTTTCTTTTCTTGGGCATTTGTTAAAGGCTGTGTTTATGTGGCTCTGTGTCTGAACACGTGGAGTGGATGAATTAATCATACAAATCGAAAAATGGGTAGGATATAGTTGGAATTCGAGGACATAGCTGCAGGGTGATCAAGGATGGGAGCCGAGCATCCTGGAGTTTTAAGTATTTACGAAGGAGACACAAATAGAAAAAGATAGTGGAGCTGCATTACTGGTTAAAGAGGATATAAACACAACATTGCGGAAAGCTATTAGCTCAGTCATTATAGAATTTTTATGGGTGGAATTGAGAAATACAAAGGGGTTAAAAATAAGTTAGTGGGACTGGTATATAGACCACCAAACGTTAGCAGTGATGTTGGGAATGGTATGAAACAGAATATCAGAAGTACGTGTGGTAAAGTAACATCTGTAATCATGGGTTACTTTAATATGCATATTGATTGGGTAATCAAATTAATCAGAAAACCATTGATAGAATTTGTTCAAAGATTTCTTTATCAAATCGTAGAATGCCTACACTGTGTAAGCAGGCTGTCTAACCTTTCAAGTCCACACTGACCCACCAAAGAGCATCCCACATAGACCCAGCCCCTTCCCCTATCCCTGTAAACCAGCGTTTCCCATGGCTAATCCACGTCGCCTGCACATCCCTGGTCACTGGGCAATTTAGCATTGCCAATCCACTTATTCTGCACATTTTTGGACTATGGAAGGAAACTGAGAATGTGCAAACTCCACAAACAGTCACCCGAGGTGGAATCAAACTCAGGTCCCTGATGCTATGAGGCAGCAGTGCTAACCACTGAGCCACTCTGCTGCCTGGCACATCTCTGAAGCAGATTTCACTTGGTCTAGAGGTAGAGATGTATTGCTGCATCACCACTATCCCTTCTTAATTGATTAAAGTGTATTTTCTAACACGCTTTTCTAAGAGGCTGAGGGATGACCATAGAAGTCCACAAAATCATGAGGAGCATAGGTAAGGTGAGTAGCCAAGGTCTTTTTCTAAGGATAGGGCAGTCCAAAACACGAAATCATAGGCTTAGGGTGAGAGGGGAAAGATGTAAAAGGGACCTGAGGGGCAACTTTTTCTCACAGGGTTATGCATGTATGGAATGAGCTGCCAGAAGAAGTGGTAGAGGTACCGTTATAACATTGAAAAAGGCATCTGGATGGTTACATGAACAGGAAAGGTTTAGATGGATATGGGTCAAACATAAGCAAATGGGACCAGTTTACTTTCAGAGACCTGATTGGCATGGATGAGTTGGATCAAAGGCTCTTTTTCCATGCTGTATGACTCTGGTTCTCACTGTTAGCGAGTAGGTACCTCTTGGTGGCACTATTGACTCCTTCAAAAACTAACTGATTACAAATATGTTGTTAAGCAGTGGTTGGCCTAACTAGATTTATTTGGTTATGGTTTTGTAAGGATAGGCCGTTCTGGGTAGCCTATTTGTATTAATTATCAGAAAGGTCTCACTATCAAAATGAGAGCACTTTTATTAATGAAAAAGAGAACTCTGCTGCTGACTAGTTTAAGAAAATTACTAGATTATTATACCTCATTTTTCTTTCATGCTAGTGTTTTAAAGATTAACAATGTTGGAAATGATGTAATTGATTAATCATGGGTAACTCCCAATAAATTACTCTGTAGCATCCAGGGATATGCAGGTTAGATGAGTTAGCATTAGGGTTACAGGATCTCGGTGGGAGCTTTTTGGAGGGCTATTGTAGACCCGGTAGGCCAAGTGACTTCTTTCCGCAATGCAGGGATTCTATTATTTCACCTAATCGACTGCATTGGCCAGAATCAGTTAATTAAAATAGGCATTTGATATCTGATTTTTAAGTTTTGAATCTTAAATTTTTCGGTTTTTAGGTTTCAGTTTCATTGCATTAATTTTAACCATTAGGGTACCTTGCATTTCTTGTAGTGAGCATCTTTTTTGAGTTCCTGTTCTCAATTTATTTTTACATCGCAGGTTCTGCCTTTGCAATCGAGTTGCCTCAGGACTGGATCTTAGCCAGACCGTGAAGGTTACTTAACAGGGTCAGCACAGGAGTTTTCATTATGCAGCATAAAGTTATATGAAAAGCAGTTATTTGGGGGAATACAAGTGCTCTCTTAACCTGTTGACACAATTCCAGAAAACCAAAAGCACTCCGTGTTTTTTAGGAAGCTGGAAGTGCTGCTGAGTTTGCACCAGCAGAACGTGCAGGACCACAGAAGTCAGTAGACCAGAAAGTGCCGGAATAGTGACGTTCCATCTGTAGTTTACAAGTTTCTGGACATTGTGGAAACCTTTAAAGGTGGTGGAGTGAAAGTTGCATTAAGTCACTAGTGGGTAATTGCTATGCATGTGCATATTTTGCCCCTTGACCTCGAAACAAAATATTTCTGCTCCAGGTTTTGCACATATAAAAGATTATTTAAATTATGAATGTTCATTCCAGCAGAGCCAATAGTACCAGTATTTGTAAGGTGTATCTGAATGGCTTGTTATCAGATGTGTTCATATTTATTTTTAACTGGCTGTCCAGCCTGATGTTCTGGTAAAATTAGTGTTGACAGATTCACCTCTTAATGCAAATGATTGAACATTAAAAATTATGTTGCATTACATTTTCAAATTTATGCACTTAATATTCAGTCACGTTATTGACTTCTTTCAACCTGATCAGGAAATTTGTGTATGCCAGCTTGCTGTTGTTTGCTTTCGGTATTGCAACTTGCCATTGCTTTGGATAATATATTTACCGTAGTGAATTGTTCTTGAGCAACTGTTCAGATTGAGCATTCAGCGTGCTGTCTTGAACATCAGTGGTGCACAATTTTATTGTCATTGTCCATTTAGTGCAGTGGTGCTGCTCATGTAGACTGATGTAAAGCTGGTATTTAACCAGCTTTTCAGCATCTAACAGGGCTATTGAATTGTTACACAAAGTCGCAATAGAAAGTTAATGAACTTCTGATAACAATATACCTATCCACCTAGGTTTCATCAAACTCGTCTTTGGACTATTCAACCTGAATTGACACCACATAACCATTTGATTTGAGTTCGGATGCAAACTGTTTTACTGTCTGTCTTGGATATCTTATTTTGATAAAAATTCTGAATACTTCCTGTTGTGCAAATGTAGCAGGTGTTTGTTTTCTCCTCCTGGATACAGCATCTACTTTGCAAGTCTCATAGCCGAACAAGTACATGATATTTTTATGTTGGTGAAGCTTGCAGTTTTTTTCCAGTTACGAGCAACTTTGTTCAGCTGCTTTATCCAAATTGGTTGAGCATGATGTCAGATTTGCTGTATTGCTAATCAAATGAAAGGATTGGAGAAGCCAGTGAAGATGCTGGAAATTGAGTCCTGTTACAAAATGACCATCTTAATTCAACCACTTTTAAACTACAATTCATTGGTATAGTTATAACAGTGTAATTTTTTTACATCCTGGATTAGCAAACCGGTCTGGGACATTGGAGGGCAAACCTAATTGTCAGTGTTTAATTTATTATAAACAGATTTCTTTTTGTTTAAAATTGCAGGATGGTAAAGTCTTCATCTTTGCATATAGATTTTGTTGTCACTCTGATGGTCACTTTCAGTTTTGAGATGTGCAAAAGTTTTGTGTACCATTCTGGGCAACACACCATAGGAAAGATTTAAATGCATTTGAGAGATTGCAGGAGAGATTTAGAAGAATGGTTTTAGGAATGAAAAGCTTCAATTGTGGGGATAAATTGAAGGTACTGGGACTGTTTGCCTTGGAAAGAGGGCCAAAAGGAGATCTGATAAACATTTTCAAAATCCTGACAGGGGTGCTGGATTGACTACTTTGGAGAAACTAATTGTAAAAGGGTCAAGAACAGCCAGACAGTTTTAAAGTGATTTGCAAAGGAAGCAAATGTATATTGAGAAAAATCTTTGACGTCCACAATATTTCAGATCTAGAGTGTACTGATTGGAAGTGTGATGGAGGGCAGGTTTAATTTGGGGTTAGGGTTAAGGCACTCAAGTTTGAGGATATGTTAGATGATAATTTAAACAGAAACAATGCAAGGCAACTGGGAAACTGCAGAAGAATGGTATTAAGTCATGATTAAAAAGGTCAGCTTTGACAAAGGGTCAGTTAGACTTGAAACGTCAACTCTTTTCTCTCCTTACAGATGCTGCCAGACCTGCTGAGATTTTCCAGCATTTTCTCTTTTGGATTAAGTCATGATTGTTTCTAGAGCTCGTGTAAACATGTTGGACCGAATGGCTGCCTCGTGTGCCTGATTGTTTTCACTTAGAAATTTAAAATTACTTAGTATCTTTCAATAAACAGCTTATCCACAGAGGTGGAAAGGAAAGATCGATGTATATACTTCCTTTTGGTTGACAACAGACAAGCAAGTTTTTAGTTGATCTGATGTGTAAATGCATTTGAGAGATTGCAGAAGAAATTTGCAAAAATGGTAGCAAAATAGAGGCAGATGGTTGTTGGTCAGTTCTGTAAAGATGATTTTTAACCAGGTCAGACTATAGTTCTGGAAAATGATCAAGTGGACCAATTTCAAGTGAGCAAGTGACCCTGCAGTAAAGTATGCAGTAACAACACCTGCGGTGTGAATGAATAGAATGTTTCTATTGAGTTTATGACAGAGTAAACACATCAACTTAGTTTTGACTTCATAACAAGATTCAAGGGTCTTGATTCAGAAGAATCATGAATTGAGAAGCAAATTTTAGTTTTTTGTTTTTGTTTTGTGTTTCGCAAATGTGGAATTTGAGGGTAGTGTATTTAATGGGTAGTTGAAATTAAACTAAGTCGAAATACTAAGTTTTGTGTAGTTTTCTTTGGAATTAAGCAAATTTATGATTTAGAGTCAGACTTTGAAATTATTTATGGGGTTGGGTTAAATATTTCTCTCAAGAAAACTTCCGGCTGCAGACTGCAGAATAAAGTATTGAAGAAAACTTGCATTTAACTTGTCTTTCATGTTGTGATGATTGCCAGAGCCCTTTGCAGTCAATAACTTACTTTAAAAGTATTATTGATGTAATACAAGTGGAGGTGAAACTGAGTTTGCACATACAAAGGTTTTGCAAAAAAGTAATAAAATGACTAATTTATTCTTTTATGATGCTTGTTGAGAGCAAAACATTGACCAGGAGACCAGGAAAACTTGATTTGAATTGTCACCATTCAAATCTGAGGGCAGTGCTGTAGACTGCTGCTGTAAAGTGACAGTATGCCTTGTACTTTGAGATCCTGAATTCATGACCATCTAACTCGTGCTACTACTGCGATGATGGTTAATGTGTGATGGATCCACTGAAGACATCAAGCAATACCTTCAGCAAAACTTGCTTTAGTGTTGGCTTTTTTGTTCTCTGCTCACTCTTTTTAGGGATTTTTTTCTGCTTTGCTGTAGTTACTATCTAAGCCAATGCCTCCAAGAGGAGATAGATTTTTGAATGAGGAGGCCAAGTTCGGAATGGGCAGCTGAGAATTCAAGTTTGTAGTTTTAATAAGAAACTCCAATGCTAATTATTACTTATTTAGCATGTTTCAATACAAGCTCAAAATTATGTTCTGTTTTGAAAATACCTGCCATGCCGCCCAAACCTTTCTCTTTCACCTATCCCAACTCTTGCATGTTCTTGTTAATGCCTAATCTTTGTTTGTATCTCCAGTATTCCCTTCACTATCCAGCGTTTATGTGAGCTGCTTACAGATCCTAAGAAGAATTACACTGGGACAGACAAATTTCTCAGGGGAGTTGAAAAGGTAACCAAGAATCTAGAAACTAATCTTCATCTTATTACTAATGACCTCATTTGCTCTCTGCCCTTTTTAGCACTAAACCTGGGTTTTACCAGATGGATTCTTGTCAAGTTATGAAAGCAATTCAGAGTGGTCATAAATGAAATAACATTCATGAAGCTTTTAGTAAGAATTTGGTTCTTCCTTCAAATATCTTCTGGAAACCATTTATTTCATAGGTTTTGAAGTTTGTGTTTTTGTTTTAATTTGGCCATGCTTGCTGTCAAGCAAGTTAACTTCATACTTTGTAGTGTCTTTTAATTATTTTAATCAACCTGATGCTCGTGTTATGACATTCAGGCCTTTTTGTGACTCAAGACTGATCTGCCTGTTTTGTGGTTGGTCCATGTCTTGACTCCATTTAATATCACCTTTCAAAAAGAAAAAAAATTGATCTGGCTTGAAAATTTCTTTCACTCAATATCCAAAGACTTTTGGGGAAATAAGTTCCAGATTTCCAGTACTTTTGCAGGAAGAAGTGTGTACTGATCTTGAATGATCTAGTTCTGATTGTAAGATTATGGCCCTTTGTTTTGTGCTCTTCCACCAAAGAAAATTGTTTCTCTCTATGGCAATTTTGTAATAATTTTAAACACTTTGATTAGATGTCCCCAGAGTCAGGAAATGCAAGCCATTTATACGACCTATTGTACAATTCTTGTTAATCTGTGATACAATCAATCCTAGGTCAACGTATCTCAACAGAAATAGTGTCTGCAATATTTTTCTTGCTCATCTTGTAAGAGTAGTAATATCTGGATTACTCCCAGTGCTATGAGCTAGTGAGGGTGGGAATAGGAGGAGAGAGCAGATGAATGCATGGCTGAGGAGCTGATGTATGGGAGAACGATTCACATTTTTGGATCATTGAAGTGTCTTCTGGGGTAGAAAAGTGACATGGACAAGAATAGCGGATTGCACCTGAATTGGAAGTGGGCGGCACGGTGGCACAGTGGTTAGCACTGCTGCCTCGCAGCGCCAGAGACCCGGGTTCAATTCCCGCCTCAGGCGACTGACTGTGTGGAGTTTGCACGTTCTCCCCGTGTCTGCGTGGTTTCCTCCGGGGGTTCCGGTTTCCTCCCACAGTCCAAAGATGTGCAAGTCAGGTGAATTGGCCATGCTAAATTGCCCGTAGTGTTAGGTAAAGGGGTAAATGTAGGGGTATGGGTGGGTTACGCTTCGGCGGGTCGGTGTGGACTTGTTGGGCCGAAGGGCCTGTTTCCACACTGTAAGTAATCTAATGTACTGGCAGGGAGATTTACTACAGCTGCTTGGGAGGCTTTAAACTATTAAGGAGGGGGGTGGGACCCAGGGAGATATTGAAGAAAGATATCAATCTGAGACTAGTACAGTTGAGAAAAGCGAGTCAAACAGTCAGGGCAGGCAGGGACAAAACAGAGAACAAGGTAGGACTGATGAATTAAACTGCATTTATTTCAATACAAGGGGCCTAACAGGGAAGGCAGATGAACTCTGGGCATGGTTAGGAACATGGGGCTGGGATATCATAGCAATTACAGAAAAGTGGCTCAGAGATGGGCAGGACTGGCAGCTTAATGTTCCAAGATACAAACGGTACAGGAATAATAGAAAGGGAGGCAAGAGAGGAGGGGGAGTGGCATTTTTGATAAGGGGTAGCATACAGCTGTACTGAGGGAGGATATTCCCGAAATACAATCAGGGTGGAACTGAGAAATAAGAAAGGGATGATCACCTTATTGGGATTGTGTTATCGACCCCTAATCGTCTGCAGGAAACTGAGAAACACATTTCTAAAGAGATTTTAGTTATCTGTAAGAATAATAGGGTGGTTATGGTAGGGGACTTTAACTTTCTAAACATAGACTGGGACTGCCATAGTGTTAAGGGTTTCAATGAAGAGGAATTTGTTAAATGTGTACAAGAAAATTTTATGATACGAGAGAAGATGTAAAACTTGACCTACTTTTGGGAAATAAGGTAGGTCTGGTGACTGAGGGGTCAATGGGGGAGCACTTTGGGGCCAGCGACCATAATTCTATTAGATTTAAAATAGTGATGGAAAGGGATAGACCAGATCTGAAAGTTGAAGTTCTAAATTTGAGAAAGGCAAATTTTGACGGTATTAGGCAAGAACTTTCAAAAGCTGATTGGGGGAGCAGATGTTCGCCGTTAAAGGGATGGCTGGAAAATGAGAAGCCTTCAGAAATGAGATAACGAGAATCCAGAGACAATATATTCCTGTGAGGGTGAAAGGAAAGGCTGGTAGGTATAAGGCATGCTGAATGACTATAGAAATTGAGACTATAGAAAAAGAAGGAAGCATATGTAAGGTATAGATGGGATAGATCAAGTGAATCCTCAGAAGAGTATAAAGGCAGTAGGAGTATACTTGAGAGAAATCAGGAGGGCAAAAAGGGGACATGAGATTGCTTTGGCAAATAGGGTTAAAGAGAATCCAAAGGGTTTTTACAAATACATTAAGGACAATAGGGTAACTAGAGAGCGAATATGGTCCCTCAGATCAGCAAGGCAGCCTTTATGTGGAGCTGCAGGAGATGGAATGAGATACTAAACGAGTATTTTGCATCAATGTTTACTGTGCTGAAGGACATGGAAGATATAGAATGTAGAGAAATAGATGGTGA
The DNA here is from genome assembly GCF_004010195.1 of Chiloscyllium plagiosum. Taxonomy (NCBI): domain Eukaryota; kingdom Metazoa; phylum Chordata; class Chondrichthyes; order Orectolobiformes; family Hemiscylliidae; genus Chiloscyllium; species Chiloscyllium plagiosum. The sequence continues at coordinate 47,655,082 of NC_057727.1, forward strand.
CATCTTGAAAAATGTCCATACTACAGAGAAGGAAGTGCTGGATGTCTTGAAACACATAAAGTGGATAAATCCCCAGGAACCTAACAGGTGCACCCTCGAACTCTGTGGGAAGCTCGGGAAGTGATTGCTGGGCCCCTTGCTGAGATATTTGTACCATCAATAGTCACAAGTGAGGTGCTGAAAGACTGGAGGTTGGCTAACAAGATGCCACTATTTAAGAAAGGTCGTAAGGACAAGCCAGGGAACGTAGACTGGTGAGCCTGACGTCGTTGGTGGGCAAGTTGTTGGAGGGAATCCTGAGGGACAGGGTGTACATGTATTTGGAAAGGCAAGGACTGATTAGGGATAGTCAACATGGCTTTGTGCATGGGAAATCATATTTTACAAATTTGATTGAGATTTCTTGAAAAAGTGACAGAGGCTTGATGAGGGCAGTGTGGTGGACGTGATCGATATGGACTTTAGTTATGCATTCAACAAGATTCCCCATGGAAGACTGGTTAGCAAGGTTAGATCTCATGGAATACAGGGAGAGATAGCCTTTTGGATACAGAACTGGCTTGTAGGTAGAAGACAGAAGGTGGTGGTGGAGGGTTGTTTTTCAGACTGGAGGCCTGTGACTAGTGGAGTGCCACAAGGATTGGTGCTGGGTCCACTACTACTCGTCATTTATATAAATGATTTGGATGTGAGCATAAGAGGTATAGTTATTAAGTTTGCTGATGACACCAAAATTGGAGGTGTGATAGTCAGCGAAGAAGGTTACCTCCGATGACAACGGTATCTTGATCAGATGGGCCAATGGGCTGAGGAGTGGCAGATGGAGTTTAATTTAGATAAATGTGAGGTGCTGAATTTTGAGAAAGAAACTCAGAGCAGGACTCGTACAATTAATGGGAAGGTCCTAGGGAGTGTTGCTGATCAAAGAGACTTTGGAGTGCAGGTTCGTAGCTCCTTGAAAGTGGAGTTGTAGGGGGATAGGATAATGAAGGTGTTTGTTATGCTTTCCTTTATTGGTCAGACTATTGAGTACAGGAGTTTGGAGGTCATGTTGCGGCTGTGCAGGACATTGGTTCAGCCACTGTTGGAATATTGCATGCAATTTTGGTCTCCTTCCTACAGGAAGGATGTTGTGGAACTTGAAAGGGTTCAGAAATGATTTACAAGGATATTGCAAGATTGGAGGATTTGAGTTGTCGGGAGAAGTTGAATAGGCTGGAGCTGTTTTCCCTGGAGCGTCAGAGGTTGAGGGGTGACCTTAGAGGTTTATAAAATCTTGAGGGGCGTGGATAAGATAAATAGACAGTCTTTTCCCTGTGGTGGGGGAGTCCAGAACGAAAAGGCATAGGTTTAGATGAGAGGGAAAAGATATAAAAGAGACCTAAAGAGGCAACTTTTTCATGCGGAGGATGGTACGTGTATGGAATAAGCTGCCAGAGAAAGTGGTGGAGGCTAGTACAGTTGCAGCATTTAAAAGACATCTGAATGGGTATATGAATAGGAAGGATTTGGGGGAATATGGGCCAGGTGGTGGCAAGTGGGACTAGATTGGGTTGAGATATCTGGTCAGCTTGGGCGAGTTGGACTGAAGGGTCTGTTTCCGTGCTGTATATCTCTAGACTGTAGTTATGAGGAATATTGACCAGTAGCAAGCAAAGCATCCTTTAATCTTTTCATTTCCTCGAAGACTTTGCAGATGAAATGTTTCATAATTGAACTGAGTGGAGCCAGTCAGTTTTTAGATGCAGAGAATTCTTGCCTTTCATCTCATGCACTGTTTTTGTACATTTACAGAATGTTATGGTTGTTAGCTGTGTGTATCCTTCTACAGAGTAAGTAAACTTTTAATATATTTAATGATTCATGCTTTTTACTCAGTTTATTTAATATTTCAAAGGTTTAAAATTTCTTCTAATTCCTTTAGGAAATGCAACTTTGGCTCAAATAGTTTGAATCGAGTGAATGGCATCATGCTGTCTGGAAGCCATACCGGGTATACAGATAGGTGAGTCACGATGCAAATTTTCTTTGTGGCGCTGTTGAATATTTTCAGAGGAGTTGTGAAACAGTAGCTGATCCTTCAGGAAAGAAAACAGCTAGTTGCCATGATACTTTTCCTTTTAAAAACATGCTTGCAGAGCTATCCAGTGTGAATATTGACTTTCTCTCAAAAGTAACACACACAGTATTGATGAGAATAGCCTACAGTTTCAATCAAAGTTTTTATCTCCCATCCAATAAATTAATCTTGCAAATAATTTACTTATATGACTTGACTACTCTCACTGTGATTCTTTTGTTACATCCTGCTGTATGTTAATCCTTAAATTTTAGCTTTTACTCTGTTTAACATCTGTTGAGGGGTTTTGTGAAAGTTATCATCTTGGTTCTTCAGTTAGTTCAATTTCAGAAGACGCTAGATACTAGAACAGAGAATTGTAGCAGACTTGAATTCATACCTGTTGGCCTTTCCCGTATTAGTCCTTTAAGCCCCTCACTGAGAGAAAAGTAGAAATCTTGAGTAAGAGAGGAAAGGAAATCTGATTTGGAGATGCCGGTGTTGGACTGGGGTGTACAAAGTTAAAAATCACACAACACCAGGTTATATTCCAACAGGTTTAATTGGAAGCACTAGTTTTCGGAGCACCGCTCCTTCATCAGGTGGTTGTGGAGGACACAATTGTAAGACACAGAATTTATAGCAAAAGTTTAGTGTGATGTAACTGAAATTATACCTTGATTGTGAACATACTAAACAGCAATGAATGAGAAACATCATGCAAATTTCATTAACTAATGCAATGCAAGTGCAGAACAAATATGGGAGTGTATTGAAAATAATGGTTTACGCTGAAAAATATGATGATGATGCCACAACTTCCAAAATTCATGCCACTGGTTACATCTTGAAGTGAATTTTGCATTGTTCCTCTGCTTTAATTTAGATTAGATTACTTAGTGTGGAAACAGGCCCTTCGGCCCAACAAGTCCACACCGACCGGCTGAAGTGCAACCCCCCAGACCCATTCCCCTATATTTACCCCTTCACCTAACACTACGGGCAATTTAGCATGGCCAATTCACCTAACCTGCACATTTTTGGACTGTGGGAGGAAACCGGAGCACCCGGAGGGTGCTCACGCAAACACGGTGAGAATGTGGAAACTCCACACAGTCAGTCGCCTGAGGCGGGAATTGACCCCGGGTCTCTGGAGCTGTGAGGCAGCAGTGCTAACCACTGTGCCACCATGCCGCCCACTTAAATGTAAGTTGCATTTGTTTAAGCCTTAAAAGGGCTTAATTTTCTTTGAACTCCTGGATTTATTTTCATTCACAAAATGAGTAAGTTAAAATGTTGATGCTGCTTGAAATTCTGGGACAACTTAATCAAAATATAGGGCCCTCTGGTGGTAATGTGGATCGATGATCTGAATTCGTACATCTGGATGGACGTTTTAAAAGTTGAGCATAATTAACTGAATTTAAAAAGATCTTTATTTAGCTTAATACTGAATTTGGAGGATCATTTACTTTTGCAAGAAATTACATTTGATGAAATGCTTTCAAAATTCTATCAGTAAAATCCCTATAACCAATTTCTGGTTGCATTGTCTAATTGGATCATAGAAGTAGCTTGTGTATACGTGATGTTATTCAGAATCTTAAGTTTGTTCTTGTTTTGCTTTCAGATCTAATATCAATGGTCCTGGTACTCCGAGGCCTTTAAGTCGATCAAAAGTTTCGTTACCAAGTCCTTTAACAACAAATGGTTTGCCGGATAGCTCTGATAGAGAAATCAATGTGCAACAAACAGAAGACAAATCACGCAGGTATATTTTCCATATCTTTGAACAGAGTTGGTAACTTTCATAGAAACATTGAAAAGTTAAAACATTTTCTGTGTTAAGATGTTTGGATCCCATTGAAGTTCTTTATGATATTGAGCAAAATAAATTGTTAATACATTACTTGGAGCAGAAATTAAGTTTCTAATTCAACTGAAAAAGCAATTTGTCACTAAGCCAGAACACGAGAGTAGAACCAGTAAAGTCTAGCTTGACTTCAGTATAAAACGATTTTGCTAGTGTCTGGATAAAATCCTCATTCTCAAATGTAATCAATTTAATCTGCCCTTTTTCTCACAATAATCTGTTTATTCTATAAAACTTGGAGTATTTGAAGCCATTCAATTGTATTTCAGAATTGATTTTTAAAAATTATTTGTTTTTTAACCTCCAAGCTGATGTTGCATTCTTCATTCTACTTGAACAGTCCTCTACATGTAATGAAATAATAGCTAGTCACAGAAGGTAAATTTCTGTCAACTTGAATGTTTCTTCCATGACAGTGTAATTATTTATGTCAAATATTCCACATTTTCCATGTTGGTGAAGTATGATAAATATAACACTTCTTTAATCAGCTGAAGAATACATGGATTCTGTTTGAAGCAGACAATGTAATGCACTTAAAGTTGTTAGTTTTGGCCTTATGCAAGATGCTATTCAATATAAAGTATTCCACTATTTCAAAAGTAAATGTGAAAATTTTTGAATTTGTGGTGTTTATGGGTCTGCTCAAAATATGTATGTGTATGTCCTTCACAGCTTATTTATGTTACACTTATAGTGAATAAATTATAATATATCCTTAAGAAATGAAGAAAAGAATTTATTTACATAGTGCCTTAATTTCTAAAGCATATTTTTGAAGTCTAGTGACTGTTGCCATGGAGAAAATGAATCAGCCAGTTTTCACACAAGCCCCCACAAACAGCAACAAAAAAATGACTTGATAATCAACTTTTTCGTGATTGAGGGATAATTATTGACCAGGCCACCAGGAGTGCTCTTCAAAATATCGTAGCATGTTTTTATCTGTTGTCACTTGAGAAGGCAGACAGGGTCTCAACTTAATACATCATACTGACCCTGAAGCCCTCCCATAATATTGCACTGAAGTGTCTCCCTTGATTGTTGTGCTGAAATCTTCTGTGTGGGGTTTGAACTCAGGGCCTTCTGACTCAGGTGAATGTGCTCCTGACTGATCTACAATTGAGCTGGAAACATCATCTGAATTAACAATCTGCCAATTAATAGTGATTTGCTGCTAGTTTCTTTTGAAATGGAGCCAGGAATTTAGACCCATAACTGCCTGAGCTAGAAAAAATAACCTTATGGCTTTATGAAAAGCTTTAGCTGGAGAATAGTACATTGTATGTTACAATGCATACATTTCCTATTCTAAAACTGAGTCTTCTGCCTTAAAACCTGAAAGTCTGAATAGGAAATGATAAAACCATACAACTGTGGCAAAAAGGTTTGTCACCGTGGAGCAACAATGAATCTAATTTATGTATAGATCCAAAGGTAACAAGGAATCTGTTCTGAAAATAATTGTCCGTCTGATTACAGTTGGTTGTGTACCGAAGCTTACTGAAATGTTCAGGTTCTCTTTGGCTCTTATCAAAATTATTCTAGTGACTGCACATTTGTTTTTAAACAGTGATTCACCTACTTCCCATGGAGAAGACACTCAGAGTAACTGTTCAAAAAATAAACATTTAGAGGACACGATGGAAGCTGAGGCACCAGAGGTAAAACGGCTGAAGTTTGATACAGAAAACGAGGAAGAGGAGTCTGTTCATTCTGAAAGTTCTTCAGAGATGCCTGAGGAAACTGAGAACACAGCAAAGCAGGAAGAAGCCAAAGATGATAGTGAATGGATTGATCCAGTCAATGCAGATAAACAAGGTACTGTGTACCTTCCTGAATATAGAGTAGTACTATAGCTAACGAGAATCATTTTCTAATTTCTTGTGTTGTTTGAGTGATTGGAAAGTGACAGTGGAGATTGATAGGTACATTAGTAATTCCACTCGAGTACAATAAAACTAGGTGAGAAGCAAAACCTGGAATTACAGTTTGGAATTCAAGAATAATAAATTTTGTATCAAGGGCCTTTACGTTAGGTTGAAGTTGTATTGACTTTCATAAGTGATCAATAAAAAGTATTGCATTGTATTTAATAATCTTTTATGTCAGACCCATATGTTCTTCCATTTTTGTCTCACTTGAAAATGTTACAGGTTTGCAAACAAATCTGTGTATTTGCTTGCAAACAGTATGAACCCAGACAAAAAAAAATTGTCATGTATCCTGTTCAGTTCCATAATGGCTAAACAATTCTTTCAATCCTGGCCATTACATAATTTCCTGGAAGAAGTAAAAATATTTAAGGAATTTCTTTTTAATATGGGCATCAATCAGAAGTAGCCATGTCTTAGAACAGTGCTTGTAGTATAGTTGTCTTAAACATGGATTTTGGCATACCTATCCCTCTGAATACTTTTAATCCAGCTGCTTGGATTCCTTTGTCATCGCTTAGCATTCTTGCTAGAGAGTGCACAATATGCAACCTTGCTGCAATTGACTTTATGCCTGCATTTAAGTTACTAGAGATCATGAATGTTCTTGTGAAATAAATCTTATTCAAAAAATGTTTAAGCAATGTTATCTGTTTTTGATTCAGTACATAAATCAAGTTTCAAAATCTTATTTATTTTAGTCTTATTTCGCTCTGAATATTTTCTCTGTGATTTAAGTATCCAGTGAGTTTGCTGCTTGTGATGTGTGCAGTAAATGACAGGACATAGTTGAATTTCAAATTCTTTAGGCACAGAAAGAAGCTATTTGGTCCATTGTCTACTGGCTCTTTGAAAGAGTTGTCCATTACCCAACAATACTGCTCTTACCCCATAGTCATTTTTTTATTTCAAGCGTGTATTCAGTTTACTTTTACATTTCGATCTGTGTCTCCACTTCCTCCCTAAGCATTGCTTTCTTTTTATTTTACTGCAATTTAGATTTTGAGAGGTAATTTCTGTAATCTTTGGATTTACTAACCAGAAGATATATTCATTGAATTTAGTACAATACTGGAAAGTTTTGAGTGACTTTTAATACTTAATCCATTTAAGAACAAAGAATTGATTAGGTTCCAGGTTGTCTCATTATGTAAACCCTAATTTCATATTGTAATGATTGAACAAATCAGTGAAGTTCATGCATTCGAACGTTTGCTTGAGCATAAATCTTACAATTTTAAAATGTTTCTCTTCCCCTGTGCGCACAAGTTTCAAATGTTGCAAGTAAAAATGGTAATCTGTTGAAAGTAAATGAATTTATAACAGTAATACATGAAATTTCTTGCACCTCAATTTGTTTCTCCGTTGTTTGCCTCTTTGTAGTGGGTTCAATTTATTTTTCTCTGAAAGTTGGCAACTGTGCAGTACTGGAAGCACAAAAGTGAGATCTGATGGCTTTTTGTGTGTTTATAGAGCCCTCAAGCATACAAGTAAAAGCCATGTTTGAATCTGAGCAAGAGAAAGATGAAGTTTCATCTGGAAATGTCAAAGCCTCAGATGAAAATCAAATGGACCAAACTGAGCCAGCCAAGACATTAACTTCAAAGGCAAGTGAAATCAGTGAAAGCAATTAACTTCAAAGGCAAGTGAAATCAGTGAAAGCACTGACGATGATAGTAACAGTGTGGACTACAGTGATACAGAAAAACCAGACACACCTCCTGAAACTCCAGACATGCCTTCTGAGAGCCCAATGGAGAATAGTGCAGATGCCACAGAAGAACCAATGGAACAGGACTAAATATTGAGATACTCTGCAGTATTTTCAATGAGGTGTTGATTTTACACTGTATAAAGTTTTATGTAATAAAGTGGACCTTTGTTTCCAGGAGAAGGAGAGGCAAACCTTCTCTAAGAAAAACCTGGAAGAGCTGTACAAGATGAGAACTGTGAAACTTGCTCCTTCAGGTCTCATGTACTGCTCCCGCTTTTTTGTTTGGTCAAATCAGTGGTTTTGTGTATAGATTTTTTAATTAGAAAGAGAGTTTTTAAACTGGAAAGTAAAACTATAATTGTCAAGTTGTTTTCCAATTCATTGAACTAGGCCATTTACCACAGCATTTTTTGTCTCATTTTTAAATCTCTTCAGAAAAATTACATTTCCTACGTGGTCACTGTTTCAACGTTTAATACATCAAGCAACAGGTTAAAGACACATTCCAGGAAAAAAAACCCAAAAACAATACATCACATTCATTTACTTCTGATCCTGTATTAATGGGATTTATTCATCAAAAGGGAGTGTGTGGTTCACGTTAATGTGAAACAGCAAAGGTTAGGACTTGTTTCAAGATCGGTTTGTTTTGGTTGCAGAATAAATGCTTTTTTTTTGATTCATTGTTCAAGCAGAGAAAGGTGTGGGAGGTAAATCACTCAATTTATGCTCAGTGGTTAGAATATGTAAATTTGAATAAGTTTCTTTCAGTTACATTTTTTTTGTAGCATGCAGACAGCACTGTTACACACACCACTGACTGCATTGAAGATCTACTGCAATTACCTTGTTAATTTAGTCTTGTGCCAGATCTTATGTACTGGTAATGCAATTTTAGGGGGTGCATTGAACCACCATGATTTGTATAAAATTTTGAAGTGAATGAAATATTTTTGAACATGCTACTACATTTTGACAGCCAGTGGTTGTACATTTTTGGAGATGATATTTCAGCACAAATCTTCATCTGTACTTCTGATTTTTCTGATATCCATCTTGTAAATTCAAAATCCTTTAATCATTTGACCACAATTATTGGCTGTCAAAATTTGTTTGTACTTGTTTCTGGCAACTGTACTTTTTGATATTTAGAATTTTTAAATTTCTGTAAGTAGATTTTGTAGATTAAATGTAGATGTAATTGTTCACTGCCTTTGTGAAACGTTATATAATTGTATAATTTGTGTGTAAACTGAATGCTTTGGCTTTCAATACAGTATTCATATAAAGCAATAAATGTTATATCTGGACACAGTCTGGAGATACACTCCAGTTCCCGTTGATAAAATTTGCACAGGGTTGCCAGAGGCCATGATGACTGCACGTAACTGACAATCTGCAAGATTGACAGTTTTGTCTTTCCTGTGAATGTAGTATTTTGCACTTGTTAAAGTGAATATTCTGAAGATATAATTTTGTGGGATCTTAAAATTCACTTTGAGAGAATTAAGAGTCTCCATTCTAACCAGTATGTAAAGTTTTTTTACAGGGTGCCTAAGAGCTGTAACATTGTTTCTCTTCAGTCCTGTGCTTGGGAAGAGAATGCATCTTTGCCAATTAAACAATAGTTTTCACAAGTTTTTAAACCAATCTGATCAGCAGAAATGTTTTTGAATCTTAACCTTGTCAATGTCACTGGCAGAATGTTTAGCGGTACTGTAGAAGGGAGTTGAATTTTCTCCCTTTTCTAAAGAATCCTTGAATTCTGCTTGTAAAAGACAAGTTCGTTAATACACTGCTGTATGAGGGTGTGGGGAACAAAAGCAAATTTTTAATTGAAATCTTTATGCCATCAGCATGATTTCCAACCCAGCTCTTCATCTGTGTAATTTAGTGAATTCCTTATTCCACATGATTATTTTCAGTAATATGTTTGTTTGTGTACCAGTTGAGTTGAAAATCTCGGTTGAGGAATTGGTTTTATTCTGTGATTCTAAATATGACAAAACAAAACACGATGGAATATGGTTGAAGAAAGGTGGATAATGGTTGAAATGAACTTTTCCCTTTCTCCTCCCCACCTGAAAGTTTGCTTTTTAATGGATAAAAAGTTAAATTTCCAGGAGTAATGTCTGACATTACTCAAATTCTAAATGACAACTTGTTTATCACCTCCAAGGAAAGCTTTAATTAGTAACAAATTAGTCACTTGGGATGGACAATAAAAAAATTGCTGGCTGGCCAGTCGGTGACGTTGAGTCCCAGGAGTGAATAAAAGAAATGTACAGTACTAATTTAACTGTTTAGAATTTTATAACACATTGTGTTAACTCAAATTTTTATATCAGTGCCTGGCACTCAGCTCTCTATTTAGTTCTAATTACCTATGTCTTTCCAATCCAATTTTACAGTTTCCCTTTCCAAATTTTGACCATATTTGGTGCAAGTTTTTCATTTGCTTCCACCAGTGTTTCTATTCTGGCTTAGTTAACCTGGGTTATCTTTGGGTTACTGCTAGCTCATTCTGAACCTTAATTGCAGCAAATTACCCTCTACTAATATTAGACTGGCTAGTTTGTAGTTAATCAACTTTTTTCCTCCTTTATAAGAATAAATTTCCAAAACAAGCCCACTGTTAATTTCAGTTTTGTTTTTTTTTGCCTACTTGGGTAAATGTTAGGGAAAGTTTTTCAGCTTTTTACAGGCTAATTAGCAAATTAGACTCATTGTATGATCTCATCATGCCAAATTTATTTTGCTTTTAAGATACTATGTTGAAGTAGTAGTGAATGTGAAAGCCTGAAATTTGAGATGTTACTTCAACATTCTTGTATTTATTGAGGTTAGGTTTGCATCGTGATGACAGTGGCAAATAATAAGTAATGGATAGCATTATCTCACAGATACTTAACCTATTCCGAAGTTTAGGGGGTAAATGTGTACCTTCAGCATTGAGTGTGGTGATTGAACCTTTGCATGATTAGCAGCAGAATGTGCCAGTCTTTGCTCGCTCAGGTTAACAAAAAATACTATGGATGCTGAAATCTGAAATAAAACAGTGCTGGGGAAAGAGCATAAGATGGAGCAGCAGAAGCAGGTCATTTAATCCATTGAGTCTGTTCCACCATTCATTGAGACCATAGCTGATCTGATCATTGTCGATCCTCTTGCCTGTCTTATTCCTGTAACCCTTGATTCTCTAACTGATATGTACTTAACAACCCAGCTCTGCAGCCATCTATGGTGAAGAATTCCATAAGTTTACCACGTTTGAGAGAAAGACAATTTTTCCTTTGCTGTCTTATTCTGAAATCATATCCTCTGGTCCTAGACTTTCCCACAAGGGGAATTTACCTTTCTGCATCTAACCTGTCAAGTCCCCGAAGAGTCTTGCTGGTTTCAGTAAGATTTCCAGTAATTCTAAACTCCAAATACAGGCCCAATCTGCACAATGTCATCTCATAAAATGATCCTCCATACCTGGGATCAGTGTAGTGGAATCTCTGGACTGCCTTGAATGCCAGGTTCTGTATATTTTTCTTTTGACAAGGGGACCAAAACTATTCATAGCATCCTAACTGTGGTCTGACAAGTGCCTTATATACTGTAGGAAGATTTCACTATTTTTATTCTTCATTTCCTTTAAAATAAAAGTCAACATTCTAATTGCTTTCCTGATTATCTTCTGAATTTGTACGGAAGACTTTTGAAAGTCATGCGCAAGGACTCCCAAACACTCTATGCTGTAACTTCTTGCAGTATTTCTCCATTTAAATAATATTAAGCTCATCTGTTCTTCCTGCATTGATCCCTATGACACTCCACTAGTTACAGGTTGTCATCCTGAAAATTTGCCACTTATACCTTCACCATCTTCTGTTAGCTATCTAGTCCTTTCGCTATGCTAATATACCACCTCTAACACCATGTGGTCTGAAGTAAACTAATGTACCTTATCAATTGCCTTCTGAAAATCTAAGTATATTTCCTTCACTGCTTCCCATTTTTCTTGCTTATTTCCTCAATTCTAATAAATTTGTCAGGCATGATTTTCCTTCTGTGAAGCTATGCTGACTTTGTTTGAACATATCATGTATTTCTAAATGCTCTGTTATAACATTCTTTATGATATATCACTATTCCTTCGCTGTCATTCGGTAAAAATCTGTGAATTCCTTCCATAACATTGTGGGTCTACTTAGAGCAAATCGACTGCACCTTCTCAAGGGCAACTAGGAATGGGGGTTAAATCTTGGCTAACCCAGCAATGCCTACCTCCCACAAGTAAATATAAAGACACCTCTTTCCAATAATAGCTGTTACGCTTACTGGCTGATTTGTTTTTTTGTTACCTTCCCTTCTTAAATAAAGGTAAGATAAGGTAAATAAAACTCAGGCCTGGCAGCATCTATAGATAGAGAAACTGAGTTATTGTTTCAAATCCAGTATTGGCTTTTTAACATTATCTATTTTTATTTGCTGTCATTCGGCTGATCTCAGCAGACAAGAAAATATCCAAGGATACCATTAAAGATTATGAAACATTTGTGTGTGGTTGGTAAAATTTGTCATGCCCGGAGCACACATGATCTTCCAAATTAATTTACCAGGATATTTCCCATCACGAAGGGTGTTTATTTGTTTCTTGCTCAATTCGGTTAGTTTAGAATTAAATTTACACAAGTTACATTTAGATAGAGGTTTCCAATTTGAGTTTCTTCTGTGTCAAAAATTTCTTTAATTTCAGTTTAATCAGTTTTCAAATGGTATTGGAATTCAAGTCTTCATTTCAAGATTCCTTCTCTAACTTCATTATGCAGTTGCGTAGAAAGCTTTCCTGTAAGGTAGCCTAAAATATTTTCTCCATCTGCAGGGGCTTTCTGTTGATTGATAATTTGTAGGAAGTTGAATCGAGTGCCATTGTACCATGCTACATTTGATAGTTAACTAAGATTTTTTTATAACTTTCCTCTTCAACTTTATTAAACAGGACCAGAAATATTAGATTACTTAGTGTCGAAACAGGCCCTTCGGCCCAACAAGTCCACACCGACCCTCTGAAGAGCAACCAACCCATACCTATGCCCCTACATTTACCCCTTCACTTAACATTGCGGGCAATTTAGCATAGCCAATTCACCTAACCTGCATATTTTTGGACTGTGGGAGGAAACCCACGCAGACACTGGGAGAATGTGCAAACTCCCCACAGACAGTTGCCTGAGGCGGGAATTGAACCTGGGTGTCTGGCGCTGTGAGGCAGCAGTGTTAACCACTGAGCCACCGTGCCGCCCACTAAAAAGAAAAACAGTAATATGTTTCATCTTTTATATTTTTGACATTAATGTTGTATCTTGCGTAGGTCTCAGCTCAAGCAGATATTCTTTATTTGTTGCTTTATACTTTTTTTATTCTCCATTAGAAAAGGATTTTAATTTTTCAGTGACTTAAACAAAAAAAAGCTACATTGAATATGTTGACTTGTGGTTGTTATGCTCAAGTTAGTAAGAGCTTACTTTATACCACTGATCCTGGAAGTCATATTCACTTATTTGTGTTTGATCTTTGTCATTTTCAATGTTTTCATATGATGAATTCAGCTGAACACTTCACTAAGTATAGTTTACCTCAGGCTCGGGTAACAGGTAGAAAAAAAACCCAGAATTTCCTAACATAATTGTCATTAGTAAGCAATAGGTAACCCAATGGGCGACTGCAGAATCACAACTTCAGACAGGCTCAAATAATACCATGTGTTCCAGCAGTGGAAGTACAGGAAATGGTCCCAATATTTACCACCACCTGAGCAGTGCAATAATACAAGACATACATTTCGATTGCTGAGTTGTTTTTCTCCACAGGGGCTGCCTGACTTGAATGTCATACCATTTTCTTATTTTCATTTGATGTCCAGTACTGTAGTGTTTTACATGTTGATGAATCAGTTCATGGGATGGTGTATGTAATGGAAGAAGGTGTGATGGAGCCTGGGGTCTCGTGTCAATAAACCAGTGCCCGGATGGCAGATATGCCAAATCCACCTAAATTTCTAATCGTATGTGGATGCATACTTGGGGCGTATGTTCTTGTGATGTCTTCAACTGTCTGGTTTGCTTTCAGGAAATTGTTGAGAAACATCAAATTAACTTTTTGCAATTATGCTGTTTAAACCATTGAATAAAATAATTGCTTTAATGGTGTTTGGTATGAGGGAATTTTTGAGTTCTTGGGCACCTACAGTTCATGCTTGGGACAGTGAGTAATTATTGAAGACTTTTTAATGTGAAGTTCAAATCTTGTAATGTGAAAGGAGGTGGTTTTCCCCTGCTGTGGCAAGTGGGCATCTGTTCATGTGCTGGGTACTGCTGACTTTAACAATGGGCCAAAATGTTTCAAGAAAACGCTACCTTGGCTTAAGCAATGACCACAACTCCATCTTCGGAAGTAAAGATAATTATTTTTCTCTCTAGTTATTGGTATAAATTAAAGAAGTGAGTTTTATCTCCGGGGTTTGGGGAAAAGAGCATTTGGGGAATGAGAAATTATATTTGTTATAAAAGTCTTGAAATATCCATTCTTTGCAGGTGATGTTATGGAAGATTTTAAGTGTTATATATTTTAAGTTGATGAATAAATTCAGGTGGTAATGTTGGGGAATATAAGCACAAATAACAAAATTGCTTTCAGTTCTTGTAATGGCAGATAATATCAAATCCAAGTACAAAAAGAATGTTTGAAAGATTTTTCTACTTGCATATGATTGAGAAAAAAGATGCTGTTGAAGCTTTTCATTTTAGCAGGCTCTTGACTGCCAATTTTTCAAAGAAGCAACAATTTATATTGCATGAGAAAAAGCTACTGATTTGTTGGTACGTCATATCTGGTCAAGGCAGTGTAATAGAAGATGCATCAGGGAATTATTGCCTTACACATTTGAAGTCAAAGTGAGGGTGTTGATGATAAATCAATTTTAAAAGGGATGAGCACACTGAGGTGTGTAAGAATATTCTTCCATGTAATTGAGGGTTTAAATATAGTAAACTTATCATTTAATGGTTTGAAATGTGAGTGATAAGAGATTGGGGATCATTATATTGAAAACATGACTCAAGGGAGCTATGCAAAATGTTAGTAAGAGCTAGGCCCTAAGGGTATCATGTGACAGCATCTATTTTTGTCATCCATGACACCAATAAAGTTGACCTACATGAGTTACTGAGTTCCATGAGTAGTTGCACTGTCATATTCCTAATCTCTTGATCACCGTGATTATCTAATGCTACACAAATGCGTTTGGCTTCCCCAAGCAGCACAATGGTTAACAGGCTTGCAACGTCAAATGAGTACATGAACTGGAAGTGCCATCTCAGGGGCATAGACCATATGTCAAATGAAAAGTGGACTGTATCAAACGACAGATCCTTTCTACTGTTGGATGTGATTGTGTGATTGAATGAGACTTATTGAATAATGCCATGTTAAAAATGTCCAGCAATGAACAGTGAAGTTGGACTCGCACAGGCTTGCTTGAAACTGCAAGTATTCAGACGAAGGGACTTGTGCCTTGGGAGGGGTTTGGGGGAGATAGAAATTAGTCCAGACATGGACCTTTTTGATTTGAACAAAAGCTTGAGCATCAGCTATTTCATGGTAATTTCTCTAAAAATACTTCAACTGATTGGCTGGCAAGCAGACTATAATCTCCACCCTTTTATAATACAGTAAACTTGTTTCCTTCGAATTTTAACATTCTTTTGTCCTGATGAGAGGAATATGAAAAGCTTTAATACTCATCCTTTTTTATCAAGTGGCATTTTATAATTGCAATTACAAGTGGCAACTAGAACTTAGGCCTTCATATATCAAAGGTACTTGGTTAGATCTTTTGAAAGGGTTGGTAGAATGTATGGGGATACAGAATTAGAGTGGATAGTTCTCTCCAAGAGCCAATGCTGGCACAGCTGAAATGGACTCAGACTGCCTACTTCAATACTGACATTTCTTTGATCTGTAGGCATCTTGTGAAGTTGTAAAGTAAGTATTGTAAAATTATAAAGCGTATATTTCACATCAGTCAATTCTCCATTTAATTGCTTCAGTGAATGTGATGTGAATAAGCAAAACATCACAAGATGATTACCATTGAGCAGTCATTTGCTGCACCCATCCAGTATACTTAGGGAGTCCATTCCTAACATTAGTCACTCTTGCAGGAGCTCCCTCACATCAATCTGAAATTTACCTTTCAACAGTTTAAATTGTGACATCTTGCCTTAATTGTAATTCAAAGTAATGTCTGAATTTATCCTTCCTATAATGTTAAAAGTCTTGACTTTGTCTCATTTGCATTTTTCTTTCCAAGTTCAAAGTCCCTAGGCTTTTCCAAGTTGCAACCAGAAAGACCATATTTTATGGTTCCTTGCATCAGTTCCCTGGTCTGAATGCCTTCTAGCATCGTGATGATTAACCAATGTATAATTTGATCAGGCTTCTGGTTAAGTCATTTCTTTTTTGATTTCTATTTACTGGTTTGGTTGTATAGTTTATATTCAATTGACTTTGTTTGCTCCTCTGTGGTTGAACATTTTGTTAGAAACTTGGCTTTTTCAACAAAATCTTTTGTTATTTCCTAGGGACACAGCTGTTTGTCTCATTCTTTCTTCTGTAGTCTATAAAAATTGAATGTTTTGCCAAAGCACATTTGTCCATCTATGACTATGACTCCAAATATAATTTGAATCACCTTCTTTGATGCTGCACTTCGTCCTGGTTTCATCTGAAAATTTGACTGAGTTGAAGATCTTTTTGAACTTATCATTGTACCTACTAGAATCCCTCTCTGTTACCTATGCCATCTTGCTATTCAGACCTCTTCCCCACCCAGCCCCACAAACCTTTCTACATTATCTGTGGTTGAGTTGATTTGTACAACTACACCCTCTGATGATGAGCATTTTTTTTAAACTGTGAAGCATTGACCAGTGGGCTAACAGTAAATATAAGACAGCTCTCAAAGTCCTAAAACACATGAGCTGTACTGAGGGAAGTCTTGATACAAGTTAGACACAATATTGGAAACGTACACCAGTTAAGTTTCAGCGAGGAAATGTATGTTACTCAGTACACTGCAGATAGTTCTTGGATAATGCGTGTTCCAGCTGTGCGATTTGCTTATAATGTCGCTGAGGAATTAAGGAACAGTATTTTCGAGAATGCATACCTCTGTTCGAAATAGCGCGATTCCAGCAGTGATCGTTTCACACGCTTATTCTGCATTTTGAGCATGAGAGAATGTGATATAGCTCACTTAACGAGGGAGTCTACCTTGTGTACCATGATGACCCTCTATCCCTGCATTAACAATATTTTTTAAATGTACTGTGTTAAATTTACTTTGATTCCGGCTGTGCTATACATTGTGTTAGACTTAACCAATATTCTATTAAGCGAGGTTTCACTGGAATGCAACAGTAGCAATATAGAACGACCCGTATCCTCAAAGGTCTGAACTTTCAACATTAATATCAATAAGAGCTTCCAGTTTTAAACTTTGTAACATGTCCTGAAGTGCTCTGCTTTTAATTACCAACAGTTCAGTTATATTTCAGTTACTTTCAGTCCTAATTGATAGTGTTTTCTATTTAAGGCCTAGTGGCAGAGAGGTCTTGGGCTGCTGAATGCACACCTTATACATTGAGGAAAAGGCAAGAGACCAGAATTGGATAAACGGAAATATGAATGGTAAGCCTAGGTGCTTGCAGAGATTGGAAGGGATGAGAATTTGCAAAGATATAAAAATGAGGATGATAATTTTTAAAGTTTGTGTCACTCAGTAACTGAGAGCCAAAGTAGGATGGTAAGGTTGGATGGATAAGGTGGTGTGATTGAAACTTGTCCGAGTTCAGATATGCGCAGCATGGCTTTGATGAACTTGGGTTTATGGGAATTATCAATATTTCCTGATTTGAGTTCTGCACTATTTCATATGATTAATTCTGGTGTTAAATTTCAGCAAGGGATTTGGGTATGCTAAATTTCTTGGGAACAAATAACGTGCTTTTTTTTTAGAAAGTACTTTGCTGAATTATAAATTCCTTTTATGCTGGTATGCATTCCCTAACAGAATCAAATGTCATATTCTCTCTTAAAAATACAGCAATATCTCAGCCTGTTGTTTTAAATGTGTACAGCCATGTATAGACAAAAGAACTGATGCATATTTCCAGCCCCAGACCCTTTATTGACAATTCAATGAGAACAGAAATATGCTTTGCCTTCCTTTTCTGTGAGGAAGTATCTCATGTAGATACTAAACCGTGAACTGGTTATGACAAGGATTTCGGAAATAAATTTGCATTTTAGGTGTAATCACAATATGAATTGCAACAACAAAACAAATTATCAGCAAAAGCATGGTGGACAGTGGTAAATCCTCTATTGAAACTTACATTTAATTTGCGTATCTGATTAATATTTGATGGATCGCTGTATTCTATTGAATACTCATCAAAAATCACCAATGTATAATAAAAGAATGCAAAAATATTTCCTTTCCGGTATAAAGTAACTTGACCAATTTTAAGCTTTAGCGAAAGCCATATGCTGAATAATATAGGAGCTTTGAGAAGGCAGGAGTGTAGGAATGAAGGCACACATATCAATGACCCGGGAGGATGCAGAAAATGTCAAAGTCAGAAGTACAGTTTGTACAGGTAATTAATTGAGGGCCGTTTGAGTCCATGGCTAGGCCGTTTCTTAAATGCTGTGGTTAAATGTCAATACCACTGAGTGTACCTGAGTTCCTGCAAACAGAGGTGTGCACTCTCTATCAGGTAGGGGTGTATTCCCCTAGCTTCCAAATATTCCCAAAACAACCTGACAGGAAAGGACAGTCAGTCCATCATGTCTGGTCCATGCTTTTGTCGGGTTTGTGTATGTTCAATTCACATGTCCACAGCCAGCTAAACAATTGGATGAACAACAAATATAACCTAATTCAAGGTAGAGGGAGAGTTTGGGAGAGGGGGAATACAGGCTTACAAAGCAAAAGGACATGGCAACATTACAAGGCAACTACTTGGATAACTGTACCCAGAGTGGAACAGGAAAGGACATGTTTACAAACATCAAAACTCAGCAGGGTCGGAGGCAAGGGTAGGGGAAGGGGGAGTGGAAATTGCAAAATTAGTGACTGTTCACTTGAATGCATAATATTTGAAACAAAAAAGGTTAACCATACAAATGCAAATAGGTATAATCATGTAACCATAAAGACATAGGGTTACAAGGAGATCAAAGCTGGGAACTAAATTTTGAGAGGTATGTGAATAGGTGGTGTAGCATTGTTACTATGGGATGGGCTTAGTAGGACAGCAAGAAATGCTGTTGAATTGGAAGATGTAGAATCAATACCAATTACAGGAAGAAATAAAAAGGGAAAAAAGACACAGATAGCAGTAATTGATATGCACCATAACTACAGCTATGTATTGGGACTTTTAACAAAGACAGTATTGTGGGTGACTATAATCTTCATAAAGATTAAAATAGTCACATTGGGGGAGGAATTCATAGTGTATTCAGGTCCGTTTCTTACAACAGTTATGTTGTGGATCTGGTGATATGTACTGAGACAAGTTAAATATATTTTTAGTAACTTATAACTAATGAAGTGCTGCACTGGAGGCACAATTATTTGCTATACACAGAAACTGAATGTACTGTAGCTAAGTGTTTGGATGACAAAAATAGGTGGGAAGGTCAGTGATGATACAATGAGTCTGCAGAGGGATTATACACATGTTAAGTGAATGGACAAAAACTTGACAAGTGGAATATAATGTGGGATTATGCACTTAGGCAGGAGACTAGAGAAGTTGAGTAATATTTAAATTGGGAAAGACTGGAAAGCTATGGAACAGAGGGATTTGGGAATGCTTGTCCATGAATCTCAAAGATAGCATCTGAGTTCAGGTTATTGGGAAGGCAAATCAAATATTGGCCTTTACTTCAAAAGGAATGGTTTATAAAACTTGGAAGTTATGGCAAAAACTATTCAAGGCACTTTCAGACCACAGCTGGCATACTGCGAACAGTTTGGGCCCTTTATCTAAGGAAAGGTATACTAGCATCATAGGCAGCTGGAGAAGCTTTATTAGGCTGATACTGGGTTTGGAGGGACTGTCTTATGAGGTGAGGTTGAGTAGATTGGGTCTGTACTCACTGGAATTTAGAAGAATGAAAGGGAAATTTATTAAACGTGCAAGATTCTTGGGGGATTTGACTGGGTAAATGTGGGAAGTTGTTCTCCTTTGTGGGAGCGTCCAGGACCAGAGTGCCTCAGAATGGTACACTTCAAAATAAGGTAAGGGCTTTCTTACCTCTGATAATAGTGAAGCTCTGGAATCCTTTACCACAGAGGACTGTTGAGGCTGGGTTGTTAAGTCTATTCAAGGCTGACATAGACCAATTTTTCATCAGAAAGTGAAGGAAGGACTATGGGGAAAAAGACAGGAAAGTAGTTCTGATAATCATGATCTCATTGAGTAGTAGAGCAGATTTGCTCTATGTCTTATGATCTTAACAAAAAAACTAATTTATGGTAAACAAAACTGAAGTTTATAACTGACTGTAAAAAGTACCAGGTGATCACAGTGCCATACACCACCATAATCTCAACTAATTTCTCTATGCAGTCAACAACAGACGGTAACGTTTGCATTTACTCACTGCATGCACTGACGAAGGTCCATGACTGTGAAAAATCAAATTGACTGGATTCTAACTTCTCTTTCCACAACTTTTTTCACCTTGAATCACTGGATGTGGTTTTTGCTGTTTAGGCCAATGTTTATTGTCTATGCCTAATTGACTCGTGTTGCCATTTGTATCTTCAAAAACTCCATAACTGAAATAGCAAGTTTACATAAACTAAATGTAAATGTTTCATTATTTGTAAAAAGCATAATTAAATCCAAGTTCTGCGTCTAGAGTAAAACAGGGATGTTCAACCGCAAGTTGCAATTGTGAGCCTTGAAGCTAGGCATCAATCTAGAACTCCTTTGAACCTTCTGCAGTGACTATATTACCCTTATACTACTATATAAAATAAAAATCACAATTCCAAATCAGATCCAATCAAGCTCTTGGACCAACACAATAGTTCTAATCGGAAATAAAACAGAACTGCAGATGCTGGAGACTTGAACCAAGGAAAACAGATTGCTAGAGAAACTCAACTGATCTAGCAGCATCAGTGGAGAGAAAGCAAGCCCAGTGACCAATCTTCAGAGCTGTCTAGACTCAAAGCATTTACTTTGTTTTCTCTCCGTGAATGCTGCTAGATCCTGTGAGTTTCTCATGCGATTTCTGTCTGTGATAGTTTTTATTGGGTT
Source organism: Chiloscyllium plagiosum (assembly GCF_004010195.1). Lineage (NCBI taxonomy): Eukaryota > Metazoa > Chordata > Chondrichthyes > Orectolobiformes > Hemiscylliidae > Chiloscyllium > Chiloscyllium plagiosum. The sequence continues at coordinate 47,676,056 of NC_057727.1, forward strand.
GTATTTTACTGTTTTGGTGGTATGTCCTAGCAAGCTATTTGCTTTTGCAATCGCCTAATGAATCGATCTTGAAAACTTCCAAGCATAGTTCTGTTGTTTGACAAGTCAGATAGACCAAGAAAAATTGAGTCACAATATTTGTTGAGAGTGAACATAATGGAAGTTCGATTAATGCACCTTTCAGCATCATGGGATGCTGTCAAGTGCTTTGCAGCATAGTCACTAATGTAATTGAGGAAATTTAGTTGCTCATTTGTACACAGCAAGATCCCATAAACAACGATGAGGTGTCCAGAAAATCTACTGTAGTGAAAACAAAAAATGCTGGAGATCACAGCAGATCAGGTAGCATCCATGGAGAGAAAGCAAGCTAACATTTCATGTTTAGATTAGATTAGATTCCCTACAGTGTGGAAACAGGCCCTTCGGCCCAACAAGTCCACACCAACCCTCCAAAGAGCAACCTACCCCCCCTCTGACTAATGCAGCTAACACTATGGCCAATTTAAGATGGCCAATTCACCTGGCCTGCACATCTTTGGACTGTGGGAGGAAACCCACGCAGACACTGAGAGGTTTAAATGAAGAGTTAGCTTACTTTCTCTCCATGTGTGCTGCCTGACCCATTGTGATCTTCAGCATTTTATTGGTTTTCAGTCCAGATTCCAGCATCTGCAATAACTTGCTTCTAATCTACTGTAGTGTTGTTGATTGAGGGATTAATATTAATGAGGATGTTAGGGAAGATTCCATTGTTTTATTTTTAACAAAATACCATGAAGTTTTACACCTCCACCTGAGAAGGCAAGGCAGTCACTGCCTCGTTTAATGTCTCATCGAGAAAAACAACATCATTTGAAATAATGACTTTGAGTTTCTGATGATTTTCAGTGTGGATCATTAGAAATGAACAGGAACCCATTCAGACCATAAGCTTTAATGTTTTATTGTTTTAATCTACGGGATAGTGTAGTTTGTATGAGTTGTTGAGCTTACATATTTTATTATCAAATCTCTGGAGAAAATCTTGTAAATAATTAAGGGTCTAAATATTATATCATTAGAACATTATTGATGCAGTAATAGTGCGAACTGATGTTTGATTTTAGTTTTACTGCATTGTACATACAATCAGGCAGATTAGCATTATTTCTTTAATTTATATTGGAATTTGCTTTCAGTCTCTGAGGAAATAAATCAAAGTTACAGGTATTATCTGTAAAGCGGTATGCCATTGCTAGCCATTTAACTACAGACTTTGAACATTAGTCTCTAAGGAAATAAAGTGCAGCCACTAGTGATCATCTGCTATGTGTTCTATGGTAACTAGTAATTTAATATGTATAAATAAATGTCCAAAGTTATTAAAGGTTTGCACTTTACATACCAATGAGATTCAAATACAACCCACAAGATGAAAATGAAAACCAGGATGGAGCTTCTGTGAGCTGTATTTTTATTGCAGTCTGACATGAAATAAGTCTGAACATAAACTTTGATTTAGGAAGATTTGTTTTCAGTTCAGATTAGTGCATCACGATAAGCACGTTTTGCAAAAAAAAAAAGCCATTTCTCTTTTTGACAATATTATTACTTATGTTGATAATCACTCTTCAAATACATTTCTGTACTATTTCATAGAATGCCTATACTTGTGCTTTGTGTCACAAAAAGCTTTTGATTTTTTTAAACTCAGCCAGCTAAGCTCTTGTTTGTTGTTTAATCACTGCATGTGCAAGAATGGATAGTATTAAGAATGTTTAGATTGATATATCCCCTCAAGATCTGGGACAAAGCTGTACTTGTGTCCTGATTTGCAGTCATACTCAGGTCTAATTCATAAGGATCTCCACTCTCCCAGGATTTCACCTGATTCATGAAGTACACAGTTGACAGCTGGAATGTCACCAGAACCCAGGTGGTCATCATCTCGTGATTGTACAAAGGATAAGCATTTTGTGACAAATATGGAACTACAGGACTGCAGTTCTGAGTGAACAAATAAATAGCCAATTTTTACACAAGTGTTAGTCTATATACCCTCCTTTTTGATCCATGCACAATTTGCAAATGAGTGGGACAGTTTATTCAAAGTACAAGAATTTTTCAAACAAGTGATTGGTTTAAAAGTGCAGTTTATACCAAACTCTCTAACCCTAAAGCCCTAACTCTCCCCTTTTAGTTTAACAATTCAAGGAGGTTTTTTTCCCAATATATTTTAGAAACTTTTTAAAAATAAAATATTCAGTAGAAATAGGTATGGATGGTCAAAGTTGATAGACTTGGATTGCATTTTTAATAAGTGTTAAGCATTTCCTCCTTTTTTCCTCTGGCTTATTTCTCCGAAGATGTATTTGTTTTTCCATGTATTTGGGAACTTATTTACATACAGCAATAATGTAACTCGTCTGACTAAAGTGTTCAGGGTATCATTTTGTTAAACTAGAGAATATATCCTAAGCATTTATTGTTTACAAGCACGCAATCACTTATTGCTGAACATATCAAGAGGGAAGCTGCAAGCTCTGATAATCATCAAATTATATTTATCATGACTAACTAGGACATATGGTTGATAATGTTTAGAAATGAAAGTAAAAGCTTTGCATTTGGGGGCAGTGAGGACCGGGCCATACAAAAGAGCAAACAACTTAGGAGCAGGAATAGGCTATTGAGCCTGTATGCCGTTCAGTAAAATCAATGGTTGGTCTACCGTAGCCTCAAATCCTCATTTCCACCTACCACCGATAACTTTCTCCCCGCCTGAGTATCTGCATCTGCCTTAGAAGTATTCAAGGACTTTGCTTCCACCACCTTTTTCAAGGAGAGAATTGCAATGACTCACAGCTCTCTGAGTGAAAAGATTTCTCTTCAGCCCATTTGAAAAGGGCAATCCCTGATTTTAAACAATGACCCTTAGGTCTACATTCTCTTACAAGAGGAAAAATGTTTCAGTAAGCTAGAGTAACCAGGTATTTAAGAAATTCTGAGCAGTTAATGAGTTATAGCATAGCTGCTGACCTAACTGGTGTGGTATGATCTGTGCAATAGATTTTGAACCTAAGGTTTCTGTTGCAAGTATGAAAAAGTGAACATGAAATTTTGCCTCATATGATAGCACTTTTTTTAACAATTGTTAACTGTGCTGTGGATGTTGCTGGCCAGCACTTGTTGCCCTTCCATAATTTCCATGGAGAAGGTGATGGTGAGCTGCCACCTTGAATTGCTGCAGCCCATTATATACAGTGACACCTGCACTGCTGTTAGGAAGGGAATTCCAAGATTTTGACCCACTGACAGTGAAAGAATGGCGATTGTAGTTCCAGGTCAGGATAGTAAGTGACTTGGATGGAAACTTGCTAGTGGCATTGTTACCAAGTCTCTGTTGCCCTTGTCCGTTCAGGTGGTAGAAGTTATAGGCTTTAAAGGTACTATTGCATGATCTTTGATTAATTCCTGCAGTGCAATTTGTTGATAGTACATACTGTTGCCACTCTGCGTTAGTGGTGAAGAGTGTAGATTTTGGATGATGAATGTGGCGCCAATCAAACAGGCTGCTTAACCTCCGTGTCAAGGTTCTTGAGTGTTGTTGGAACTGCACCCATCTAGACAAGCAGAGAACGTTCCATCACACTCCTGATTTATATGATATGAGCATAAGTATAGTAAGTAAGTTTTCAGATGACACCAAAATTGAAGGTGTAGTCAACAGTGAGGAAAAAGTGAGGTCTGCAGATGCTGGAGATCAGAGCTGGAAATGTGTTGCTGGAAAAGCGCAGCAGGTCAGGCAGCATCCAGGGAACAGGAGAATCGACGTTTCGGGCATAAGCTTCCTGAAGAAGGGCTTATGCCCGAAACGTCGATTCTCCTGTTCCCTGGATGCTGCCTGACCTGCTGCGCTTTTCCAGCAACACATTTCCAGCTCAACAGTGAAGAAGGTTATCTCAGATTACAATGGAATCTTGATCAGATGGGCCAGTGGGCTGAGGAGTAGCGGGTGGCGTTTAATTCAGATAAATGCGAGGTGCTGCATTTTGGGAAAACAATCTTAGCAGGACCTATACACTTAATGGTAAGGTCCTGGGGAGTATTTCTGAATAAAGAGATCTTGGAGTGCAGGTTCATAGTTTTTTGAAAGTGAAGTCTCAGCTAGATAGAATAGTGAAGAAGGCATTTGTTATGCTTTCCTTTATTGGTCAGCGTATTGAGTACAGGAGTTGAGAAGCCATGTTGCGGCCGTACGGGATATTGGTTAGGCCACTGTTGGAATATTGCGAGCATTTCTGGTCCCCTTCCTGTCGGAAAGATGTGAAACTTGAAAGAGTTCAGAAAAGATTTACACGGATGTTGCCAGGGTTTGGAAGATTTCAGCTATTAGGGAGCAGTAGAATAGGCTGGGGCTGTTTTTCCTGGAGCGTGGAAGGCTGAGGGGGACCTTATAGAGGGGCATGGATAGGATAGATTTAGATTAGATTACAGATTACATTACAGCGTGGAAACAGGCCCTTCGGCCCAACAAGTCCACACCGACCCGCCGAAGTGAGGCAGCAGTGCTAACCACTGTGCCACCGTGCCGCCCACGATAAATAGACAAATTCTTTTCCCTGGAGTGGGGGAGTCCAGAACTAGAGGGCATAGGTTTAGGGTGAGAGGGGAAAGCTATAAAAGAGACCTAAGGGGCAACTTTTTCACGCAGAGGGTGGTAGGTGGATGGAATGAGCTTTCAGAGGAAGTGCTGGAGGCTGGTACAATTGCAACATTTAAGAGGCATCTGGATGGATGGATGAATGGGAAGGGTTTGGAGAATATAGGCCAGGTGCTGGCAGGTGGGACTAGATTGGGTTGGGATATCTGGTCAGCATGGACGAGTTGGACTGAAGGATCTGTTTTTGTGCTGTACATCTCTATGACTCTATGACTTCTAGATGGTCAACAGATTTTGGGGAGTCAGGCAGTTAATTATAAGATTCGTAGCCTCTCTACTGCTCTTGTGGCCACAGTAAATGACTAGTCCAGTTGAGTTTCGGGTCAATGGTAACCCTAAGGATGCTGATCGTGGGGCCTTCAATGTTAGTAATGTAACTGAACCTCAAAGGGCGATAGTTAGATTCTCTCATCTTGGAGATGGCCTTTGTCTGGGTGGTGCAGTAGTTAATTGTCACTTTTCAACATAGATATTGTCCAGATCTTGTGGCATACGAACATGAATTATTTCAGCAGCTGAGGATTCAGGAATGCTTTTGTACATTGTAAAGTCACCAGTGAACATCCCCACTTCTGATCTTATAATGGAGGGAAGGTCATTGACAAAGCAGTTGAAGATGGTTCTGCCTAAGACACTATCCCACGGAACCCCTGCAGAGATGTCCTGGAGCTGAGATCATTGACCTTCCAAAATCCACCGTCATTTTCCTTTTTGCTAGCTATGACTCCAACTAGCAGAGAGTTTTCCCACTTGATTCCTATTGACTAGGGCTCATTGATGCTCTACTTGGTCAAATGCTATTTATTCTTAAGGGCAGCCTGCCCTCACCTCTGGAGTTAAGTTCACTTTTCCTCATTTGGATCAAGATTTTAATGAGGTCAGGAGCCAGGTAGTCCTACCGGGACTCAAACTGAGCAGTGAGTGAGCCAGTTATTATTTTGTAGCTATTCTTTGATAGCACTGTCCATCACTGATAACCAAGAGGAGTCTGATGGTATTTGGCTGGGCTGTCTGCTACATTTTGTGTGCAGGATATACCTGCAATTTTCCACATTAGGGAAGATGCCAGTGTTGTGTCAGTACTGGAACAGCCTGGCTAGGGGTCTGACAAGGTCTGGAGATAAGTCTTCAGAACTATTAAATTATTGGTCTTGAAACCTTTACAAGCTAACTGTTTGAATTGCTTTGACTATAGTAGGTTCCTTGCACAATATAACTTGACTTTTGTGGCAAAAATCTTTGAAATAAAGATCTGTTGTTTCTGTGTCCAATCACTTGTTTTCTTATCAATTAACTTCTGTGGTAGAGCTCTCTTCAAGTGCTGTCCCATTGCTACTCTTTAAAATTGATTTGTAACTTGGAAAGGCTGTTGATTAGCCTGCAAAACATTAAGGTCAGTCCACAACCAACGATGAGACAAACATGTCAATATTTGACGAATGGGATATAGATTTTGTCCAGTGAGGATACCCATAGTGGCTGTGCAGCTGAGATCTGACTTAAATTTATTACATTTAATGTATCTGACTTTGTACATTGCCTGCCTCTGGGACTTGAGCATAAGGTCTCAGGTGCTATAGTGAAAACCTGTTCTGCTTGTCATTATATTGTAAAAGGTTTGGAATGTGAAATGATCTAATTTTTCAAAAGCATTTTAATACTGTTTGGTTCACCTGCAAGATTCTTTTATCAGTCTGCTTTTGCACATTAGATACAGTTCTGAATATTTGTTGGAAAATATTGATCACATAATGTGTGTTGCATGAAAGCTGCTCTCATTTCCCTTACGTGAATTAAAATCAGCACAGTACCCATTTGAAAATTAAATTTGATTGTCTCCTTTGTTTGTAGTGTATATATCAAATTCGTGAATCTGATATTTCACGGATTTCATATACATGCCAGGTTGTGGTTTGGATTATATAATTTGGTTTCTCAATGTTAAATCTTTGGAGAGTCAGTGATATTTTAACAATGCTGCCTCATTTCAAACATGTAGCGCAAGAGAGGTTGTTCTCAGTGGAACATGAAGATTTAAAACACCTAAACAGTATCATATTTTACACTCTTTCGAAATATGAAGTTTACTAACCTCTGACTAATCCAGGAAAAGATTAAAAACCATTTGATTAAGGAAAGAAAGAAAAGATAAAGAAAGGCTTATGTTTCCATAGCATTCTTGACAGCTCATCACAAGGAATCGCTTTTGAAGTGCAGTTATGTTATAATGTTGGATGTGTTGCAGCCAATTTGTATATAGTAATCTCCCAAAAGCAACAAGTGCAATCATGTAATCTGTTTTTAGTGGTGATGATTTGAAAATATATGGCGTAGAATTGTATTATTACCTGTGACTAAAACCAATGATCTATTGTCTAATTGTTAAATATCATGGGTGCAACAGCAATTCCAGTTTGTGCAAACTGGGACACTTGGTTTAAAAGCAAAGGGTGGAATCTTCCATTTTGGACAAGTTTGACATCACATATGTTCGAGGTCATCAAGTTTCATGTGAACAGATACATTTTCAGGTCATTCTGTATCTTAATGTGAATTGTTGCATGAGTTGAACGCAGGACACTAAGCCTGACTCCATAGTTTTAAATATATTTCTCTTTAACCTCAGGCATTGCATAGGCTTTGCCATTCAACTCATGCACCACATATGGCAGAGTTAAGGAGGAATTTCTTATTTTTGAGAGGAATAAATCTTTGGAATTTTTACTTCAGAGTGTTGTTGAGACTGGGTAATTAAATTCAAGATGATGGAGAGATCTTTAATCAAAAAGGCAACCAAGGGTTAGGAGATAAAGGCAGGAAAGTGGAGCTGAGGATTATCAGATTAGTCATGATCTCATTGAGTAGCAGAAAAGATTCAAAGTGGCTGAATGACTTACTTCTGCTCCTGTGCATTATTGTCTCATGACCTTATACAAAATGAAATGGTTGTCAATGAATGATCCATGTCCCAAAGAGCACACAGCAATCTCCCAGTTAGCTGGTTTCCAAAGAAAATCACAATAAAGCAAATATGAATTCGCAACTAAATTTCCTTGGAATTGCTTTGCAATAGGTTTTCACAGGCTTTTCCATCTTAATGGACTATTTTCCTCGGTTTGTCCCATCTTATTTCAGGATCCTTAATTTTTACCTTCTTTACTGGATGAAATCTTTTGTTACAAATCTTTTCTCCCAAGGTGTCTGCCTTTTGAGGAATGAGGTAATGGAGGGTGCAGCACATCCTAATGTTGCAGGAAACTCTCTCTGGTGTATACCTAGTGTGTGCCTGAGTGGTCCAGGCATTGGGAACTCAATTTGGGCACTCCCATGATCTACTCAATGCTGGCCCTTGCATGTACACATTGTTTGTCTCCTTGATGTCAATGTGAGGAATGCTGACTGTTGTCATCAGCCTGGTGTAGGTCCAGACTCCCAGCAGCCAGCCCTATATCTGACAAGGCACAGTAAAAGCTTCTACCACTTCTGAATTCTTCAGAATGTAGGAGTCATGTCTTCTCCTGGGATATCTTGCTTAAACCAGGAGTATTTTAGGTTTAGATTTAGGTCCACCCCATGCCGTCGAGAGACAGTGTCTAGATTAGAGTGGTGCTGGAAAAGCACAGCCGGTCAGGCAGCATCTGAGGAGCAGGAAAATCTACGTTTCAGGCAAAAGCTCTTCATCATCGAGAGACAGTGTCCCACTCCAAGCTTTCCAGCCCACCCCATACTGCTGCCAGTGGTTTACTCCATGTGGAAGCGAGAGTCCCACTCCAGGCTTCACAGACCGACTGACTATCTCTGTGACCAGGCTGCTGCTGAAAACACCGCTGTTGCTCTGGAGCCCATCAAAGCCACCTCCAGCTGAAGAGCTCTCTTAATCGGATAAATTTGAGGTAAAAAAACAGGAGAGGTAGAAGGAAAAAGAAGAAAAGCAAAATGCAGATGCAGAGGGCAAGCCCAGCACCGGAGCTACCTACACTGCCTACTCCACCGCTAGCACTGTTTTGAGACCAATTGTACGAAGTGCTGATTAGATCACGTCTGGAGTACTGTGACCAGTTAGGTCCCCTTACTTAAGGGAGGACATCGTTTAATTGAAGGCAGTTCACAAAAGGATTATTCCTGATAGGGACAGATTGTCTTATGAGCAAAGGCTAAACAGTTTGGGACTCTGCTTATTGGAGTTTAGAAGAATGAGGGGTGATCGCATTAATGTAAATCCGTTCCTCATGCCTGCATCCGTATCTTAGACATAATGTGAGAGGACAATTAATTCACAATTTGGCTACATAATAAATGCACTGTCTTTGGAATGTGATGCCATGAGCTCAGGAGCCATTCGGGTTATTTGGAGATTGAACCCTAGCTATTCATGATTCTCAGAATCACAGAATTGTAGTGCCAAAGGAGGCCAATCAGCCCATCATATCTGCATTGACTATCCAATTGAGTATTATGACATGATGTCATTTTCCTGGCTTTTTCCTGTGCCCTTTCCTTTGGATGATAATTTGAACAGAAACAATGTTGTCTTACCGATGCAATTTACACTACCTCTGCCATACTTTCAGATTGTGTTTTCCAAACATGAACCATTCATTGTGTAAAAAGTTTTACTTCTCACATCACAATTGTTACTTTTGCAATTCACTTTGAATCTGCTCCTTCTCATTCTCGAAACTCTTTGGAGTGGGACCAGTTTCTCCCTACTATCTAGAATGCTTGTGAATTTGAAAACTTCTCATCAGATGTCCCTTAGCTGCCTTCTCTCCAAGGAGTACTTTTGGAATATTGTGTTCAACCCTGGTCTCCCTGCTATAGTAAAGATGTTGTGAAATTTGAAAGGGTTCAGAAAAGATTTACAAGGATGTTGCCAGGGTTGGAGGGTTTGAGCTATAAGGAAAGGCTGAATAGTCTGGGGCTGTTTTCCCCGGAGCTTCAGAGGCTGAGGGGTGGCCTTATAGAGGTTTATAAAATCATGGGGTAGGGGAATCCAAAACTAGAGAGCAGAGGTTTAAGCTGAGAGGGGAAAGATTTAAAAGGGATCTAACAGGCAACTTTTTCCAACAGAGTGGGATGCACGTTTGGAATGAGTTGCCAGAGGAGGTGGTCTAAGCAGTACAATTAGTGTTTGAAAGGCATCCAGATGGGTACATGAACAGGAGTGGTTTAAGAGCTATATGGGCCAAGCGCTGGCAAATGGGGCTAGATTAATTTAGGATATCTGGCCAGCATGGGTGAGTTGGATGGAAGGGTCTGTTCTGTGCTGTACATCTCTAAGACTCTATTAATACAGTCCTAGCCTCTTTATCTTCGAAACTGAAGTTTATTATCCCTGAATCCATTCTTCTTTATCTCTTCTTCACTCTCTCTAATATATTCACACCCTTTACTTTATATTGTCTGTCCATGGTCTTTTTTATGAAAATGCTCACACTTTTCCTTATTAAACTTTCCCTGTCATCTTCCTGCCCACTCCACCGACTTGACTATGTCCACTTGGATTTATACACTGTCCCCCTACCCTGTATCATGCTTCCCAGTTTCATATCATCCGCAAACATTGAAATTAATCCCCACATACTAAAGATCCAAATTATTAATATACATCAGGAAAAACAAAGCCCCCAATACCAATCCTGGAGAACTCCACTGCAAGCCACCTTCCAGTCTGAAAAATATCCATTGACCAATACTCTCTGTTTCTAATCACACAACCAATTTTGTATCCACATTGCTACTGTCCCTTTTATTCCATGTGCTATTACTTTTCTCATAAATCTTTTGAATGGTGCTCTCATTTATTTATTTGAAAGTTCATGTACACTAAATCAGTAACATTTTCTTCATTGAACCTATCTTCTACCTTTTCAAAAATAAAATTCAGTAAGTTCATTAAATGTAATTTCTCATTTAAAAATCCATGCTGGCTTTTCCTAATCAACCCACTGATTTCCATCTGACAATTAATTCTACTCCAGAAAAGTTCCTAGAAATTTCCCTATCTCTGTAGTTAAACTAGACTGGTCCATTCACTTGACTCATGATTAAGGGGAAAGTGAGGACTGCAGATGCTGGAGATCAGAGCTGAAAATGTGTTGCTGGAAAAGCGCAGCAGGTCAGGCAGCATCCAAGGAGCAGGAGAATCGATGTTTCGGGCATGAGCCCTTCTTCAGGATTCCTGCTGCGCTTTTCCAGCAACACATTTTCAGCTCATGATTAAGGGGGCATGCTTTAAGCTGGAGAGAGAATTTAAGCTTAAGTCTGCCTACTCAAAAATAAAACCTCCTTCCACTTTGCAGGTAACCTTTTTGGTTGATTACCTGAAGATAGTGAAATTTACCTTCAGCTTAGAATGAATATGTTCAATCTTCCTCTGTTATCTATCAAGTTTGCCCCATTCTTTACCTTCATGAATCCCTATCATCCTGAACCTTAATCCCCACCCAGATTTCCACTGATCCCATCCATGTGTTTTATACATTTCCCCATTTTGCTCCCTCACCCATTACCATTCAGGTCCCGATGCCCCTCCTGACCTCCAATCCTCGAGTCATCTGCCCAATTACATTTTGGTGAATCACCCCCTCCCCAGGAGACTGTACGTACTCCGACTCTGACCTACCAACTCCAATTCTACCAGATCCAACAGTGAACATAACCTCCTTAATCCAATGCTGCCAGATATATCCCAGACATGAATGAGGACAGCACTCTGAACAGCCATTTCCCTGTGACTCTCCCAAATGCTCAGGATGGGACAGAAACTGCTGTGAAATTTACCCTCCAATCCCTGGACACAGATTACCCCACTCTTGCCTCCTTCTTCCCCTTTGCTATTCGTGCCCCTTGGCCACAGTTAACCTCCCTCTCTTTGCTGTTTACACTTGTATATGGCCCATGGGTACTCCATTCTCTCCCCTTTGCTGCTTTGACCATATGTGGAGACCTTACATGAAACTAAATACAAACATAATTGAAAGCTGTATTGCTGTAATGACAGAGTAGCAAGTATTACATTGAAGTGAAGGTTGCCAGATACATGCCTATTATAAACAGTTAGGTTTCTAAAAAAATGGATTTTTCAATTGCCAGAAGCGAATTGGGAAGGCCCATGTAATTTTAGCAAGTTAAACATTTAATGTGATGCTGTAGAATGCAGGTATGCTTCCCGTCACCTATGTTCAGAAGCTCGAACTGCCTTTTGGGGTTGGAGAACTTAATTGCAAAACCTTTTTCCTACCAGTGAGAATCTGTTTTTTGACTCTTGCCCAGTTAAATCAACCTGATTGCATTCTTCTCATCTTCAGGACTAGAAGATTCAGCCCAAAGATTTGGTACAAAATGATTTGGAAATCTCATCATCCAAAAATTTCATAAAACATTACAGAGTTAAATTGTGTTAAAGTTGTAACCTTTTTCTGATCATACTTACGTCCATCATATCTTAACTCACTGTGGGGAAAAAAAAAACACTGCATAAAGGTATTTACGATAAATGATTTTAAGCTATACGTCTCTATTATCTGTAGACTTAACCATCGCAATGCAGTTTTGGTTTATCCCTCATACTGAACCCTCCACAAATTTGAGGTAATCCCAAAATCTGCCTGTGTCTTAATTTGGAACAAGTATGGTTCATCTAACATCCTTATCCTCACTAATCTACATTGGTTTCTAGTCTAGCAACATTTTGATTTTGAAATTTTCATTCTTATTTTCAAATCCCTTTCTTGCCTTACACTTCTGTATCTCTGAAATGTCCTTCAATGATGCAACCTTTCAGGATATCTGTGTATCTCCACTTCTGGCCTCTTGACCATCCCCAATTTAAACTGGGTCTCGATATATAGCAAAACCTTTAGTTAGCTAGACTTTAAGCTCTGGAATTCCATTCCAATATCACTCCACTTCTCTCCCATGCTTTTGCTCATTTAAGGCACTTTGTAATATCCATCTCTTTGGTCAACCATCTGGGTTTCTGACCTGATGATTGCTACAGACCACGGTGTCATATCTTATTTAATTATACTCCTGCAGTGTGCCTAGGTAAGTTTCCATTCATTAAAGACTCTATTTAAATATAAGTTGTTGTAGCTTAGATTTTAAAGTTAACTTTTGTGTAAATGGTATCTACAGTTTTAAGAAAATATACAAATTCCACAACTTTGATAGCAAACCTGAGGTATAGGTTTGCTGCTCTGAATTAAGTAAGTCTGTTCTTGGATAATATATAGGATTTCATTAGTCTCTCAGGAAATGTTCTAACAGTCAGTTCTCTAAGGTGGACAGAAGATGTATTTAAATGGTAATGATATGTTGTAAATCAGTAGGTCTCTCATCCAGTTGGGAGTAATTGCAGGCAGCAGAAATATCATTACAAAGCCTTGACAGTTCCTACTATCAAAATTACCAGGGACCATCTGTGTTATTAACATTTACGAACAGCCAATGGACAACCATATGAAGGGGTGAATTGTGCATATTCATAAGTGTGTTACATTAAAACGTTGGATGCAAGTTTGATGAAGTATTTATCAATAAGTTTTTACCCGAAATAAGTAACATATTTCTGACTGAGAATAGATTTATGGGAATGGGCTGATAACTGAGGAGAAGTGAATCTAACGGTTTGTCATGATAATTGTTGGTAATGGTGGTAATGCCCTTCCAAGTGATCTTGACTGTCTAAAAGTGGAGATTTTTGGGTCTTCCTATTGTTGCAAGGGGGGCAATGATCAATTTTAGATGTTGCTTCTCCATCATTTAAAGTTTCATCTAACTTGGGAATTGGTATCAAAGCAATTGGGGTTCGTAATCAAAACATTGTAAATACAAAAACTGTAGTAGGCAGATGAAATCTCCATTTATTTCATCCTTAAACTATGTTGTGTGATATTAAATGAACCATTTTCTCTATGACAAGATCTGTTGTTACATCTGTCTTGATTTGCAATCTGTTTAGAAACACAGATGGAATACATTACTTATTTGTTGTAGAAATTCAAATGATATATTATAAAGTCTAATAAATATGTTCAGCCTCATGCACATGGTAGATTGTAATACATCCTAAAATGATGTTTTATTTGGAATTCGCCTTAACAAACACAGACGGTGAGAGCAGGAGTAAGCCAATTCATCCATCGAGCCTGCACTGCCATTCATTATGATCATGGCTGCTCATCCATCCCATTATCCTGTTCTCCCCATTCCCTTTAGTCTAAGATTCTTACCTTATTCTATCTTGAAAATATTCACTGTTATGCAGAGAATAATGTTATGATATTCAATGCAGAGAATTCCACAGGCTCACCATTCTCTGGATTAAGAATTTTCTCCTCATCTCCGTTCAAAATTAAATATCAAAAGGATGATGATGATGCAAGGTAATGGGAAAGAGCCATAGCACAGGAGACCAAATTATGAGAAGCGAATGCAATTGAACAAAATGCAATGGAATAGCTGTTTGAACTGGAAGGAGTGTTTGGTGTATCAGATAGTGAAGAAGGAGAAGGTAAAAGGGCAGACATTGCATCTCTTGTGCTTGCATGCGAAGCTGTTGTAAAGGGAAGGAATGTTGAGACGATTGAGATTTAGATCAGTGAGTTGTCAAGGGATTGGTCCTTTTGGCATGCTGTAAAGGGAGGATAGGGAACAATCTGTTTGGTGGTGGCATCACATTGAAAGTGGTGGATGACCTGTTGAGTGTGGGGGCTGATGTGATGTGCAATATGTGGACTTGAATAGAAGCAGAAACAATTGTGACCCACCACAATCCTCCATCATTTGGCTAAACCTGTTCTCTCATTTAACAACTACTCCTTCAACTCTACTCATTTCCTCCAATAAAATATGACGCTATGAGATTCCATACCAGTTCTCACTGTACCTGCCTTCTCATGAGATTATGTAGAACATTTTTTGTTCTAGTTCTACTCAGGTTCCGTCCCTTATCTTATTTTGTGACAAAATTGTGACTGTCGGTGTTGTTTCCTGTTATCCCAAAACTATAAAGTTTAATCAACTTTGTTTTCAATTTCCACTCTTCCAGCATATTCACATGGTTGATTTTTGATTTTTCCATTCCCTGTCTCAACTTTGTTTGAACCATTTCTTGTTGTAAGATCTTGGTCAATGTCCGTTACTAACCCGTTGATTTGCACAGCGACATCAATTACATGTCTTAGCACTCTGCTTGCTGCAGGAACTCCATTTTCCCTGTTTCTGTCTTGTCTGTTCTGAAGAAGGCATTTCCCATACCAATGTTTCCAATATGTCTTCTGTTTTCCATAACTGAGAAATCCCCAATTGTAGTTGACAAGCCACTCACCCATTTCATACCTTATAACTGTATTCTCAGCCTTTCCCTCAGCCCTTCTCAGAGCCAAGGTTGGGTTTTTCTTGCCATCATCTTACATCCAAAATGTCTAAAGGTTCAATGGATTATCCTCAATGATTTCTGCCATCTCCTGCATAATACCACAACCAACACATTTTGCTGTGTCTCCTCCTTTCAGTAATCCACAGGGATTATTTCCACCTTCACCCTCCATCCACTCCGTCTTCACTTAGTGAAGAAGGCTAATAGCATGCTGGCCTTCATAACAAGAGGAATTGAGTATAGAAGCAAAGAGGTGCTTCTACAGCTGTACAGGACCCTGGTGAGATCACACCTGGAGTACTGTGTGCAGTTCTGGTCTCCAAATTTGAGGAAAGACATTCTGGCTATTGAGGGAGTGCAGCGTAGGTTCACAAGGTCAATTCCTGGAATGGCGGGATTACCTTACACTGAAAGACTGGAGCGACTGGGCTTGTATACCCTTGAGTTTAGAAGACTGAGAGGGGATCTGATTGAGACATATAAGATTATTAAAGGATTGGACACTCTGGAGGCAGGAAACATGTTTCCGCTGATGGGTGAGTACCGAACCTGAGGACACAGCTTAAAAATACGGGGTAGATCATTTAGGACAGAGATGAGGAGAAACTTGTTCACCCAGAGAGTGGTGGCTGTGTGGAATGCTCTGCCCCAGAGGGCAGTGGAGGCCCAGTCTCTGGATTCATTTAAGAAAGAGTTGGATAGAGCTCTCAAAGATAGTGGAATCAAGGGTTATGGAGATAAGGCAGGAAGAGGATACTGATTAGGAATGATCAGCATGATCATATTGAATGGCGGCGCAGGCTCAAAGGGCTGAATGGCCTACTCCTGCACCTATTGTCTATTGTCTAAAACCCTGTCTCCTCCCTACAACACTTTCCACATGCGATACAACAGCTGCCCTTTTACTGCCTTCCTTCACATACATGGTCACAAACTTTTCTTGCAGTCACCCATAATTTTATTCTCTGGTCTACTTCCTTAGTTTCCTACACTTTTCTAAATAAGTTTACCATAAGTTTGAGGATCAGTGCTTCATTTTTTGATTAGACAAGTTGTGTCCTTTGGCACTCAAAATTGAGCTCACCAGTTCCAGATGATCATTTCAGACTGAAGTTTTGTGTTTTTTTTTGCATGGAGGATGTTGGCTGTAATGCTGTTGTTCTGATTTACAGATCTCTTAGACACATCTTATGTTTCATTGTTGTTCTGTTTACATTTCCTCTTGCCTTTGCACTATCATAATTTATGTAGTTTAATCCCTCTGCCTTCTACCACGTTGCAGTCTTTCAATTATGTCTCTCGCCTTCTTCCATTGCTGCCATGTTGTGACTTTTGTTCTCACTTAAAGCCCCTCACATTGCAAATTTCTAGTTATGGCAAAAGGTCATTAGCTTGAAATATTAACTATTTCACTCCTTCCACACTGGCTACTTGGCCTGCTGATCATTTCTACAATTTTTTGTTTTAATTTTAGATTTACAGCATTTGCAATTGTTTTTCTATAGCTTCCATAGCCTTAAAAATCAATGTATATGCCTGTTAAATAGTGTCCACCTCTGGGCATTTGTGCCATTTTCTTCTCCAGATTTTAACTTTCAATGCAGCTAATTAGGAAAACATGGATATTGTGCACTGTTTAACCACAGCAGTCATATTGCAAGGGCTTCATTATTGAAATGGACTTTAAATGAACTTAATGAACATAGCATGCATCTGATTGCATTACTGGCCTTATTGTTTTTTTTAATCAAATATAAAACATAAAATGATGCTTTTTCCAAGAATTCAATAAATAAAAATAGGTGTGGGAGTAGGCAATTCAGCCCATCATTCTCTCCCAGGATTCAGTGAGAGCATAGCTGATCTGTGTCCCAACCCCATTTATGTTCTTTATTCTTTATCCCTTGATGCCCCTTACTCAACCAATGTCTATACATCAACACTGATATGTTTTAAGGTTGATGGTATGGAACTCTGCTGATAATGCCTTTTTGTGGAATTCTTTTTCATCACTAAGTCATAAATACATTTCTATTAATGGCAAGCAATTGACTACCTCACTCATTCTTTGTTTGACCTAGTAAAGAACAGCAAAAGTTATATCTTAATTCTATGGGAATAGTTGGGTCATGCCTTACACAAGAAATTCAGGATTTTATGATTGCTTTAGGTTGATTTATATAGATTATGACTGTCCAGTGCAATTCCAATGTGTATGAGATATGCCTTTCCCTTCTTCCCCATAAATAGCTTAAAGGGAAATTTATGGCTTTAGTTTATATTATAATGACCATCTAATATTTAAAGGGATTATGAGAATTGTGATTCTCTAAATATATCTCTTCACTGAATTAAGAAGGTAACCTACTTACAGGATGACTTCGTAAATGATCTCAAGTTAATTTACTCTCATTTATAATTAATTTAAAGACTAGAAGTGCAGCATTTTAGTTTGTTAATAATAAAAAAAAAATTTAAACACCTGAAATGAATTTGCCACTTCCCCCTACCATATTCACATATGTTGGTATTGGACACATACCAACCTCAATGCATCATCATGGCATATCTCCAACAGACTTACAATATTTCAATGCACTTCAGTATTGCACTGTGGACAAATCAGCACCTCTCATTGTAATGCTGCTGCCAGGGCACTTTGTGTGCAGGGACAGAAACTTAACTTACGGATTTGACTAGGGTGCTCTGAGCACTCATTCACTTTGCACCTATTTGGATGCTCACAGTGTCTCTGCCTTGCCTCGCTTTGCCTCTTGACACTTATCCCCCTCAGCCACATCTTAAAAGCTCACAGCACTTGGTGTTGCCTTGTTGTTTAGTGCAGACACAAAGCCAGACAGCCTGTCATGGTTGTCAGCCGTTATCAGTCAAAAGGGTTGAATACGTTGCTGTGTGGCAGCATGCAATGTCAATCTTACCTTATCTCTGAGAGCCAGAAGCCTGTGCAGCAGACACACTGCAAATGGCCATGTCTCAAAGTCTAAGGGGAGTAGTTATTAGACAAGGCAAGGGAGTCAACCATCAGTTGGGGGCATGGGATCCTGTCACAGAACATTGCAGGCAACATCTGATATCAGACCAGGAGCTTGAATATGGTGAGTCTGGCACATGGGGTGAATTTGCACAACTACAGTGGAGGGAGGAGGCTGCTGGCAACCCTGTGGCTCCTGTGTCACCAGTCTCAGGAACTGCAGATGATGACTGGGGAGTTGCACAGCGATCAGTCAAGGGTCTGGTCACTCATCGGTTGGGGCTGTCTTTCCAGTCATTTAAGGAGATGGGCCACAGTCTTTCCTGGGGATGATTCTACTTAAAAACGTAATTGTAGGCATTGGAGACAGCTGGGATGCAGAATTAACTTGAAATCATTTTTAAAAATAATTTCCTCAGCTTAAATTCTGAATTCAGTGAAGAGATATACGAAATGCAACACAAGGTGGGGAGCGGGGTGTATATATAAACGGGTGAGATGACAGAAAGTAGGATGGAAAGGAGCAAGGTGAGAAGGGTAATTGACAGTCAGCTCCACACTGATGCCGAAGGGTGGACAGTGCACTACAACGTCTGGCATGATGGAACCCAATGGAGAAATAAACAGTTAAATAAACAGGTTGTGTGGCAATGTGGGGAATGTCAAAGCCAATGGAATTGATGGCAGGAGCAAGCTAGAAGTGAATGTGAAGGTTTGGGGATCATCAGATTGAGAGGCTGACTATGGGACTCACTGCATGAAACATGGTCACTGCTTTCTTTCATTTTGATGCAAACTGCAAGTGTGCATTGAAGATGAAAATAGCTGCCACCACATACAGAGTGAATGTTTCATACTTGTTCTGTCTTTATGTGAAGTAAAGCCTTTAAAAGGGCAATGGCATTAAACAGACACCAATACAGTACAAGTGAATGACCCCTATGAGTACTCGCTGTTGTATGTGGATCTTAGACATTGACATACTGTGTGGACTCCAAATCCTGGCTCCAAGCATTCTTAACCACTTCAAGCAATATGGATATCAACCCATCAATGGGTGTAATGGACATGGTGCAGGAGCTGCTCACTTCACGCCTTAGACCATAAAACATTGTACAGTGTTAAGGATGGCCAGCCTCTGGCCTTTCGATCTTCTAGTTTCAGCTAAAATGACCTTCGCTGACACAGCTGTTGATGAACAGTAAGTATATATATTTCCAAACTTGAGAAGGTTTTTACAATGTCCCTTCTGTGTCTTCCAGAAGATTGTCTATTTCCTTTCCCTCCTAGTATGACAAGTAAAATTCAGCCCTGCCATCCTGATTCTCAAAGTAGCTCCCGGCCTCTGACTCTTATGTGAGAAGCTGCTCCAATTAAAAAGAAAGAAAATAAAGACAAGGTTCCTTCATGTACTCTATCCTCACACTGATATGACATACCCTGGATGTCTCAGAGCGAAATTCAAGCTCATCACCTATAGTTGCCAAAACTTCCACATCCTTTTGGAAATCATATGAATGATTCAAAACCTTTATTAAGATACTGATTAACATGTTTTACCCACCAAGACTTCGAAAAGCACCACCCATTGTTTAAAGTTTCCCCACAACCTCTCTGTCCTTAGAAAATAAACACAGACCACTCACCCCTTAGATGGCAATTACTTAAGGGTCTGTTTACCAGATATCACACCCCCCAAGGGGGTTTTCATTGATCTTATATTTAACATTTAGGGTGGTTAGCACTGCTGCCTCACAGTGCCAGAGTCCTGGGTTCAATTCCCGCCTCAGGCAACTGTCTGAGTGGAGTTTGCACGTTCTCCCTGTGTCTGCGTGGGTTTCCTCCGGGTGCTCCAGTTTCCTCCCACAATCCAAAGATGTGCAGGTTAGGTGAATTGGCCATGCTAAATTGCCTGTAGTGTTCAGGGATGTGTTAGTTAGGGGTAAATGTAGATTAATAGGGTAGGAGAATGGGTTTGGGTGGGGTACTCTTCAGAGGGTCGGTGTGGGCTTGTTGGGCTGAAGGGCCTGTTTCCACACAGTAGGGACACTATGAATTCAGTGGCCAAACTAAATACTTATGAATAATGAAACTAAATGTTTTTGCAATATTCTTGTTTTCTTGATGAATGAATTTTGCGAGTGGATTCTTTCAAATCATACGATGTACTCCAACCGCAGGTTGAAAAGCGTTTAACAGAGTTGCACATAAAAATCTGCAGGGGCCTTCGAACAAGCAACTTTCCCCCATGCCCAGTAGGAAACCACAAGGTGTCTGCACAGTTTTGCCTGCCATGCACCGTGCATTTTGAAAACAACTCTTTCAAGGACACGATGCGCTGCAGCCCCTGTGGTGCTGACTGATCAGGAGACAACATGTGCTCCCTCTCTGGGGCCACCTGGCGGCAGACACAGTTAAAAAAGAGAGACACAGTTAAAAAAAAGAAGGTTTCTCACACGACGAAAGAAAGGACTCGGTTAAAGTGTGTCTGCTTTAATGCAAGGAGTGTCCAGAATAAGAGTGATGAACTTAGGGGGCCACCTGGCGGCAGACACAGTTAAAAAAGAGAGACAGACAGTCAGGTTTGTTGAACCCCTCCCTGACCCAAGGCCTAACCTTGTTAATGGCCTCCTGGTCCAAGCTGAGGAGCAGGGCCACCATAGATACTTTGACTTGTCCTACCCCCACACCGGGTGGTCAAAGATCAGGAGCCAGGGGCTAAAGTGTAACTAAACACTCAGACTTAGCCTCTCCAATAAGTCTTTACATTTGCTTGTTAGGTGGGAAGGTGGGACCTATACTTGAAGGACAGGTTGCACCTGAACTGGAGGGGTACAAATGTCCTGGGTGGGAGATTTGCTCATGCGATTCGGGATGGTTTAAACTAGTTTGGCAGAGGGGTTGGGAATCAGAGCCACATGTCTGAGAAGGGGTCAGTTGCAGTCAGGACAGTGACAGGATATATTGAATTTATCAGGAAGGTTTCTCACACGACGAAAGAAAGGACTCGGTTAAAGTGTGTCTGCTTTAATGCAAGGAGTGTCCGGAATAAGAGTGATGAACTTAGAGCATGGATCAGTGCAAAAGTAGCATCGTTGTTGTTAAGGGCGATTTCAACTTTCCCAATATCGACTGAAATCTCCTACGTGCAGATGGTTTGCATGGAGCCGTTTTTCTCAGGTGTGTCCAGGAGGGTTTCCTTACTCAGTATGTAGACAGACTGACGAGGGGAGAGGCCATTTTGGATTTGGTGCTCGGCAACGAGCCAGGACAGGTGTCAGGTCTCGCAGTGGGAGAGCACTTTGGTGAAAGTGATCACAACTGCCTCACATTTAGCATAGCTTGGAGAGTGAAAGGAGCAGTTACCGAGGGAAGATATTTAATTGGGAAAAGGAAATTATGACACTGTCAGACGGGAGTTGGGAAGTACAGACTGGGAGCAATTGTTCCACAGCATACATGTGGAGACTATTTAAGGAGCAGTTGTTGTGATTGATGCACGAATTTGTTCCTCTGAGACAGGTATGAAGGGGTAAGATTAAAGAACCTTGGATGACGAGAACAGAGGAACTTCTTATCAAAAGGAAGAAGGCAGCTAACGTAAGGTGGAGGAGGCAAGGACCTAGCACAGCTTAAGAGGATTACAGGCTTGCTAGAAAGGAGCTCAGAAATGGACTGAGGAGAGCGAGGAGGGGGCACGCAGAAATGGACTGAGGAGAGCGAGGAGGGGGCACGAGTAAGGCTTGGCAAGAAGGATTAGGGAGAACCCAAAGGTGTTTTACTCATACATGAGGAATAAGAGAATGATCAGGGAGAGGGTAGGGCCAATCAGGGATAGGGTCGGGAACTTGTGCCTGGAGTCTGACCAGATAGGGGAAGCCCTAAACTAGTTTTTTGCTTTGGTTTTCACCAAGAAAATGGAACTTGTTGTACATGAAAACTTAGAGGAGCTGGGATACAGTCTTGACCAGATCAAGATTGATGAAGTTGATGTGCTAGACATTTTGGCAAACATTAAGATTGATAAGTCCCCAGGGCCAGACCAGATTTACCCTAGGCTGCTCCTGGAAGCGAGAAAGGAGGTTGCTAAGCTACTGACGAAGATATTTGCCTCCTCACTCTCCACGGGAGTCATACCGAAGGATTGGAAAGAGGTGAATGTTGTTCCAATTTTCAAGAAGGAAATCCCTGGCAATTACAGACCAGTCAGTCTTACGTTGATGGTCAGCAAAGTTGTGGAAAGAATCTTGAGGGATACGATTTATGACTATTTGGCAAAGCATAGTGTGATTAAAGATAGTCAGCATGGCTTTCTGAGGGGCAGGCCACGCCTCATAAATCTTATTGAGTTCTTTGAGGAGGTGTCAAGACAGGTCGACGACAGTCGAGCAGTGGATGTGGTGTATATGGATTTCAGCAAGGCATTTGATAGGGTTCCCCATGGTAGGCTCATTCATAAAGTCAGGAAGTATGGGATACAGGGAGATTTGGCTATCTGGATTCAGAATTGGCTGGCTGACAGAAGGCAGAGAGTGGTTGTAAGTGGAAAGTATTCTGCCTGGAGGACAGTGTTGAGTGGGGTTTCGCAGGGCTCTGTTCTTGGGCCTTTGCTCTTTGTAGTTTTTATAAATGACTTGGATGAGGATGTTGAGGGGTGAGTTAGTAAATTTGCAGATGACACAAAGGTTGGAGGTGTCATCGATAGTATAGAGGGCAACTGCAGGCTGCAGCGTGACATAGACAGGATGCAGAGCTGGGTTGAGAAATGGCAGATGGAGTTCAACCAGGATAAATGCGAAGTGATGCATTTTGGAAGGTTGAACTTGAATGCTGAATATAGGATTAAAGACAGGATTCTTGGCAGTGTGGAGGAACAGAGGGATCTGGGTATGCAAGTACATAGATCCCTCAAAGTTGCCACCCAAGTGGATAGGATTGTTAAGAAAGCATATCATATTTTGGCTTTCATTCACAGGGGTATTGAGTTTAAGAGCTGCGAGGTTTTGCTGCAGCTCTACAAGTCCCTGGTGAGACCACACTTGGAATATTGTGTTCAGTTCTGGTCGCCCTACTATAGGAAAGATACAGAGGCTTTGGACAGGGTGCAAAGAAGGTTTACCAGGATGCTGCCTGGACTGGAGGGCTTGCCTTATGAAGAAAGATTGAATAAGCTTGGACTATTCTCTCTGGAGAGAAGGAGGAAGAGAGGAGACCTGATCGAGGTGTACAAAATAATGAGAGGAATAGATAGAGTCAATAGCCAGAGACTTCTCCCCAGGGCAGGATTAACTGGTACGAGAAGTCACAGTTTGTAGATATTAGGAGGAAGGTATAAAGGAGACATCAGAGGTAGGTTCTTTATGCAGAGAGTTGTGAATACATGGAATGTGTTGCCAGCTGAGGTGCTGGAAGCGAAGTCATTGGGGACATTTAAGCAACTGCTGGACAAGCACATGGATAGCAGTGAGTTGAGGAGTGCGCAGGTTAAGTTACTATATTTTACATTAGGATTAAGTCTCGGCACAACATCGTGGGCCTAGGGGCCTGTTCTGTGCTGTACTTTTCTATGTTCTATTAACTATCCAATCCATAGGGTCAAAGAGTCATAGAGTTGCACAGCACAGAAACAGACCCTTTAGTCAAACTCATCCATACTGAACAAATATCCTAAAGTAATTTAGTCCCATTTGCCAGCACTTGGCCCATATCCCTCTGAACCCTTCCCAATCATGTACCCAATCATATCTCCCTCTACTCATTGATCTTGAACTGATAAGATTAATATGTTGTAGAATGTTTCCAAATGAAGTTGGGAGCTTCCAATATTAAAACAAAAGCAAAGATGTTGATGCAAGATGAGTCTAAAGAAAAGTAGTTAGCCTCTACATAAGAAGATAATTTGTCTTTAAAATTGAAGCACAGCTCCTCTTTTAGCATGCACTGGCTTTAATACTGGCTTAGTCAGAAGGGCATCTCTTGGGTGGCCATGGTGATATTATACTGCAGGGCCTCTTGTTAGGATGGGCACATTTAGGGCACAATCTAACTTGGGCTTGAAACTGGCTGATCTTTTCACCTGTCAATAACTCTGCTGGGTTTGCAGCACAAGAATCAAATGGGGCTTTATCGTTAGAGAAAGGCAACTGCAATGCTAAATATTTACGGGAGCCACATTCAGTCATTGAGTACTTTTTTTCTTTTTATACAGCTTTTTTTGAAAAAGAAACAATCCTTTCCACAGGCTGCCCTTGTGCAGCAGCTACCTGTGGCAGGTGAATTGGTGTAAGTGAGAACAATGGAAAGATACCTGCTTAGGAATGTAGTGTTTGTCTGATTCATGCTCAGAAGTTATTTTAACTACATTCCTCTCAGTAAGTTCTAAATGAAAGTATGACATTTTTGAAATATTACAAGTATTAGGTGGATAAATTAATGAGTGGCATACATATTCATAATATTACAATATTATTTAATATATTAAGTATTGAAGTGCTACTATTATTCATTTAATTCATATTATTTGTGTAACCGAATAAATTAGTAATAAATCTTCAATCTGGCAAAATGAAAATATAGGAATTGAGTCTTTTGTTTCTCACACAAGAAGTAATGAATGCACATTACAGATCAATTGAAAATAGTTCTTCCAAATTTTTCTTAACATGGCAACTGTTTGAATCACTTAGTTTGAAAACTATTGTTGCAGTTCTGTCACAGGAGTCAGACTTCAAATCAGGTTGTGTCTTATGAATCATAAAGTCCTTACATTGCAGAGAGAGACCATTCAGCTCATCGTGTCTACACCGACCCTCCGAAAAGCATCCCACCCCATCACCATAACTCCGCATTTCCCATGGCTAAACCAACTACTTGCTATTCCCTGGACACTAAGGACAATTGCAGCATGGTCAATCCATCCAACCTGCACATCTTTGGACTGTGGGAGGAAACTGAGCACCCAACAGAAACCCATGCAGACACAGGGAGAACTTGCAAACCCCACACAGACTTTTGCCCAGGGCTGGAATCAAACTTGTGTCAGTGATGCTGTGAGGAAGCAGTGCTAAGCATTGGACCATTGTACTTCCCATAGGTATACAGTTAATCGGCTGGTCAGATTCAACAGTTGAATATATTGAGGACTCTGAAGCTTTTGTAGTTTCAGGACTGTAATCTGGGTGTATTTGCTGTTTAGAAGACAACTGTTGGGCATTAATGCTGAACCTGTCAGTCAATAGTGATGTCCTGCCATCTACCACTCTGCTCTTAAACGTTTTAATTAAAAGATTTAAGCAATGTTCCTATCAAACTTCTTGCAATTATTTAAAAAAGTATTGTTCTGGTAGACAGTGTACATGATATTTTAAAGATGAGATTAATTAAATAAGTCAAAGTATTAACGATGGAATGGGTCACACTATGGAAGAAATTAGTTTAATAGGAAATACAATAAATAAGCAAAAGAAAAATATGGTTCATAGTTCATGTTTGATTAGGGCTAACGATCAGAATAAAATGGCAAGATTTTATATTATCGAACATATACTTATAAAGTATCTTTAATGTAGTGAAACATCACAGAAACTTTATAAAATTAAGAGACACTGAGCCATATTAAAATAAAATTATGAAAATTACAACAAAATTGCAGAAAAGCTACATGCATTTCTCCCTGGATGAAAAATAAGTATACTATGAAGCACACCTCAAAATTAATTTGCAAGTTGTTCTTTGTTAAAATCGATTTGGAGGAGCCAGTGTTGGACTGGGGTGGACAAAGTTGAAAATCAACTAGGCGGGGGTGGGTACTGCAGATGCTGGAGTTTAGAGCCAATATTGGAGTGGTGCACGGTGGCACAGTGGTTAGCACTGCTGCCTCACAGCGCCAGAGACCCGGGTTCAATTCC